>NW_020837985.1:8801817-8882326 GCF_003676395.1 Aethalodelphis obliquidens | reverse complement strand
CACACACACACACACACACACACACACACACACACACACACACACACCATTCCTCTGTGGTCCAGGACAGAAGAAAGGAAGTGAGGAAGGGGTGCTAGGCCACCATTGTGTCTCTGGTGTGAGTTTTCAGTTTTCAGTTTTCTCTCTTCTCCAATAAGGGAAATTCGTCATACTTTCTAGGGAGCAGGGGAAAGGTTTTCTTTTTATATTGATTATTTCCAGGAAGATTGTCACCATTTCATAATACATAGAAAGAGCATGGATTTTAAATTGAAACAGACCAGATTTTGACCTCCCTCTGTGCTTCCTACCTGTGAGGTACTGGGTGCACTGCTTAACCTTAGTTTATCTCATCTGTAAAATGGGGAGAATAAAACCTTGCAAGGAGTAAATGAAATATGATATGAAAAGAGTCGAACTCTTTTTATAAATCCCCCTTTCTCCCTCCTTTTCTTCTATGATTTTTTTCTGTCTGCCATTATTAGAGAACCCTTCTCATCAAAACTGTGGTTAGAATTATGGCATGGGAATATTTATTCATTCGACAAAAATCTACTGGACGCTCACCATGTGCCGCGTGCTATTTAGATGCTAGGGATGCAACACAACTGGGTTTGTTCATTTTTCTATGATGTGCCTCACCTGTGGGTTACACCTATGCTGCGTACTGTGCTAGGTGGGAGGCATGCAGCATGCCTGGAGTTTATTCATTTTTCTATTTTATTCCCCATCCTGTAGCTTACACCAGGGCTATCTGATCTGAATGGGGCAGAGATTTATTCTCCTCGGGAAACAGGCAAAGTCTGTGGTCATTTTGATGGCATTCATAAAACCTCCCTCATTTAGGTTTCAAGGATAAGGCTCATTCTGCTAGGTCTTTGCATCCTCTATTAAGAATGCACCCTCAACCACACACTTGGCTAGGCAAATTAATAACACAAATAAGTCTGAAAATATTTAACCTCCTTAGGAGAACAAACTGTTTTTCAAGGAGACTGGCAAGTCCATTTGCATGCAAACGTTTAATGGGCTGCTTTTAAATGATCTTTATCTATTTATTGAAGCAGGTCTGCCCAGACCCCTCGGCAGTTAGCTCTTAGATGGAGCCGCACATGATCTGGAAATCATCAAAATGCACTTATTGAAAGATGCTCAGTAGTTGGAACTTCCAGTGGTTTGCTTGGACCTTTGCCCCAATTAGCTCAATCAGTCAGCTTTGACTGAGCTCACTGTTACAACCAACCATGAAGAAATTGTAACTACATGTACATTGCACATAGTAGGTGATTAAGAAGCAGTGTTGGATGAATGAATGAAGTCATGTGATTTATTTCCTCTGCACCCTGTCTGGACACTCTTAGATTCCTCTCCAATGGATGTGCTGCTAAACATTTAACAACCAGCCCTGAGCAGGGGAAGGGCGGGGCCCTGTGTTGCAGTGTTTGCTGGTTTCTGAGGTGTAAATAGTCCCTCTCTGGTGAATTTCAGACTACTAGCATGACGTCACTGAACACAGGGAAGAGATGGGCACCCTTATATAATATCTCTACCAGACAGAAAACAAAAGATGTAAATAACCTCAAGGGCATAGATAACAGTGAAATATAACATCATTAGGTAGTGATGAGTTTTGAGCATTTAGGACCTTTTTTCATATAATTTATTTTACTATAAGCTTATATAATTTAGTTTTTAATAACAGATGAGTTTAACCATAGCTTGAAAAATTACTGAGAATTTAATCGTCGGCTCTCTGGAGTCCCATGAAGGGGTTCCAGTGCACCCCTGTTTTTTACGCATTTCACATGTGCAAGCTCTGGAGTGACACCGCCCCCTCTTCCCTCTCTGTGCTCTCTGGGAGGACTGGGGGCTGATAAGTGCTTCCTAAGATGCAAATAACCAGATGATGGGGTGTGCCCTCTCCCTGCTGAAGGTCCAAGAGCATGCTGTTTGCACCTCGTTAGTGGCATTTTTCACCTTCTTTTGTTTGTGTTAAGAGCTGTTCCTCTACTTGTCCCTTTCACTGGGGTCTGTACAGTGTGAAACCTGGATGTCCTTTGGGATCCAAGTGGAACTGGTT
This sequence comes from Aethalodelphis obliquidens, assembly GCF_003676395.1. Lineage (NCBI taxonomy): Eukaryota > Metazoa > Chordata > Mammalia > Artiodactyla > Delphinidae > Aethalodelphis > Aethalodelphis obliquidens. The sequence goes on along the minus strand of NW_020837985.1, from coordinate 8,880,246 downwards.
CCAACACTATCGCACGCATGGTGGGAGCCTGCTTCCCTCCACCCAGTCTCCTTAAGCACTGGGCTGTGTGGAGCGAGGTCATGTTTGCCTGTGGTCCTCTGGCTTAGAAATCTTCCGGGATAACATTCTGTGAAGGGCTCAGTACTTCCTCATTGATGCACATGGTGTCTCCAGGACCTGGAGCACAGCCCCTTCCCCCGATGTCCCTCAGAATATCATGCACATAAGGCAGTTGTGCATGTAGCAAACGCTCCCCAAGCTTCTGGCCTATTGCAGAGGTGTGTTTTGTTATTGCCGTTGTGGTGTTGTCATTGTTTTTCATTCCCATGTGGTTTGGTCCTCTGGCCCTTTTCTCATGAAAGCCTTCCATCTTCCACTTCTCTACCCAGCACTCTTCCATGAAGTGCAACTCCTCTCCATGGATCATGAAAGGAGTTTATTATACAGAGAAATGTAGCTATTTATGCTTTTTTGCATATCCTCAGACTCACGTTTACTGATAATCATGGACCCTCTTTTCCCAGTCTCCCCTTTGTCTCACATCAGGTTTTCAAGAACCTGACTCTGAGCTATAGAATACAAACAAAGGGACGATTTCAGCAAAGTCCTGAGGAGGGCAGCTTCTACCTGACCCTACCAGGGGTCCCAGAATGTGAGTTACAGTCCTGACCCAGGACCCATCCGTCATTGGCTAAGCCCCACCCCCATCTGGCCATACATTCTACCTTCTGCTCCTGGCCACAGATGAAGCATTTCCAGCAGCCCATGGGCTACTTCTTCCAAAGAAGAATAGCAGATAAGGCTTGTTGGAGGAAGGAAACTGAGGAGCAGTAAAAGGTCCTTGGTTAGAGGCTCTGGGCAGAGCATGGACAACGTCTGCTACAGTCTTTTAGGGCAAAATAGAACTGCCCAAAGCTTTAGAATCCCTGTCTGGCTCCCTTTTTCTTGGATCATCTCTATGAAGAGAAGAAGGCAGAGTAGAGATTTATTATTCCCCTCTGCTATGAATGATTCACAGCCTTGAGATACTACGTTGCTATGGTTCAGGGCGTGTGGGGGAGATAGACCTGTGCAACCCAAAATTCAGATTTACAGGGTGGAATTTGCAACTGCTCATATGTTTCCAAGAAAGGAACCTCAGTGCCTGTGAACCAGAAGAGGGCAAAAAGACTTGGAGCTCCAACCCTGGCAGGGATTTGGTTAAGGAGAGTCAGCGAGTCCCACTCCCATTCATTCAATAACTATTTCCGGAGCACCTGCTATGCCCCAGGTACTGTCCCCAGGTGTCTGGGCTGCAGTGATGACCAAGAATGACACGTTCCACCTCTCATGCATCTAAGCCCAGTCTCCTCTCCAGTAGCATCAGGTATATCACCCAGCCTGGCAGATTTGCAGAGAAGAGCGATGAGGTAACGACAGGAAAGTGCTTCCTTAGCCCTCATGTGGCTGAGTCATTTTTGCTTTCCCAGGTAGAGCATTCATCAAAACAAGGACTCTTTTAAATAGGGGGATAGTTTAATTCAGTGCTCCACAAATGGTGCCAATTGCATGTGTGCACGGAGAGGGAGGGAAGTGAGGGGAGGGGAGGGGGTGTTGCCAAGGGTCGACAAACATCCCTCCCCATAAAGCCACTATCACTTTTGCAATTATATTTACTTGACGTCTGCATAAGATTCTTTTTCCCTAAGTATAGTTGATTTATAATGTTGTGTTAGTTTCAGTTGTACAGCAAAGTGACTCAGTTTTATATATATATATTTTTTCAGATTCATTTCCATTATAGGTTATTACAAGATATTGAATATAGTTCCCTGTGCTATACAGTGAATCCCTGTTGTTTATCTATTTTATATATGGTAGTGTGTATCTGTTAATCCCAAATTCCAAATTTATCCCTCCCCTCTTTTCCCCTTTGGTAACCGTAAGCTTATTTTCTATGTCTGTGAGTCTATTTCTGTTTGTCAGTAAATTCATTTGTATTATTTTCTAGATTCCACATATAAGTGATATCATACAGTATTTTTCTTTCTCCATCTGACTTACTTCACTTAGTGTGATAGTCTTTAGCTCCATCCATGTTGCTGCAAATGGCATTATTTCATTCTTTTTTATGGCTGAGTAGTATTCCATTGTATATAAACCACATCTTCTTTATCCATCATCTATTGATGGACTTTTAGGTTGCTTCCATGTCTTGGCTGTTGTAAATAGTGCTGCTGTGAACATTGGGTTGCATATATCTTTTCGAATTGCAGTTTTCATCTTTTCTGGATATATGCCCAGGAGTGGGATTGCTGGATCATATGGTAGCTCTGTTTAGTTTTTTGAGGAACCTCCATACTGTTCTCCATGGTGGCTGTACCAGTTTACATTCCCACCAACAGTGTAGGAGGGTTCCCTTTTCTCCACACCCTCTCCAGCATTTATTATTTGTAGACTTTTTGGTGATGGCCATTCTGACCGGTGTGAGAATGGCCGGTAGTTTTAAAGACTTGTTTTTGAAGAAAGAACTCCACTCCTAAGTAAAGAAGAGGAAGAAAGAGAGAGGGAGGGAGGGAAGGAGGGAAGAGAAAAAGAGAAGGAGATATTGGCCTGGTTTATTTAAAGTCTACTTCAGTTGGGAGCACAAAAGTCTGCCCGTATATTTTCAGGAGCACGTCTATTGCTTAAATGATGGTCTGTATCTTAGTATTAGATGGGAAACGATCTGCAGAAATTATCCAGTTACTAGAGGACATTGTCGCTCAGAAAGGCAATGTGACTCACTCCCAGTCACCCAGGTAGTTGGCAGATCCAGGACCAGAACCCAGGCCCTTGACTTCAGTCCTGGGTCTTTTCACCACCCCTTCCCTCCACACCTTGCTTTATCTTTAAAGTGAGGACAGTTCCACACACTTACAATGCACTAGTTAGGTACCTTGGTTCTGAGTCATTCTGCATATTTTTCCTTCTCTCTTTGTCTTTTTTTCTTGTCCTCATTTCAAGGAGGAAACTTGGTGTCCTCATCTCTAAAGAGAGAGAGAGAAAAACATCCCATTTGAGATGCCACGCTCATGACACATTTCCCATGCAGCCCCGTAGCTCGGCGTCAAGGAGCATTGATTACTCAGTCCCCATTAGAGCCCCGTGAGAGCACAGGGACCTTGATAAATGGATCTGGGGTCTTCGTTACTGTGTCTAGGATGGTTTACAAACCAGAGCTTGCAGTAGCCTACCAAGGCGGTGGCTGGCCTTCGGACCGGCCCACGAAGGATGCTCTCTCTCTCCACATCCTCTGGGTCTGTGGCCTGTGAGGGACACACCAAGGACAAGCTCTGTCAGCATCTCAGGGTTGGAGGGGATGATGTATGCCTGGCAGGAGCTGCGTGTAACTGGTGTTGATTTGGGTCTTTGAGCCCTTGATGCTGGCATGTTATCAGTAGCTACTCTCAGATATGGAAAGATGAAAAAGCCAAACCCGCAAGCTCTCTCCAGGAGATGGGCTCCAGGGGACAGAGGGGAGTGGGAACCCTAAGCCAGCATCCCTGATCCCCCTGGGAGGGGGAAGTCATGGGAAGCTGTGGAAGGAGAGTGGCCCCTCCGTCAATGAAGTCCATGTGCCACTGGAAGGACTATCAGACATTCAGATGGCAAAGCTGCAAGGGACAGTTAATGCTCCAGCAGCAGAACTCAGTGTCCAAGACGATATGGCAGCTGGAGATACGGGCTGGGTCTCAGAAGATGAAGTGGAACAAAGATAAATGGAAGTGCTTAGTACTTAGGTCCAAGAAGACGTCGACTACACAAGCACTGATAAACGATCTATGATTCTATAATAAATGTGGGGAAAAAAATCTGTGTTTCAGTTTTCCATAAGTTCACTTTGAAGAGTCGACAGTGTCCTGTGCGTGCCCCAAACTCCGATGACGTCAGAGGCTGTCTGAGTCGGCGGTGGTGCGACCTGAAGAAGTCTGCCTTCTCTATCCACAGCTCCAGGCTGCCTGCAGGGCTCTGTGTGGAGAAGAGCATCTCAGGGCTCCTCAGGCCTGGCGGGAGTTACCCCAAGTAGTTAATGCCCATGTAGGGAAGAGCCAACGTCATAGCCCTGGGGGATGGATGGTGATGTCAGTGGAGACAGAGCAGAGAGAGGAGACGAGGACTTGTCAGCAGGAGGAATACAGAGTCTGCAGCCTGAGGACCGAAGCCTGACAAAGTACCCAAGTTGAGTCTTCACCTAAGAGTCTTCTTCTAAAAGGGGCCATGCCTGGACATCCAGAAGGGGGCCTCGCACTTTACATGGTCAGACCAGCCTTGTGTGTAGATCTAAGGACCACTTACTGAGGGTTCGTGGAGAGTGGAACATGTCCAAAAGAGAATGATCGACATGGCAAAGACACTCAGAAGTCTGTCATCAGAGGCCAGGTTTAAAGAGCATGATTCCAAACCAGAGAAGGGTTGGGTGGTGGGCGTGGAGAGCCATTTGTGAATGAAAGGTAGTGTTGTGTATGTTTCCATAGTAGAGAAGCAAGACAGCTGGGTAGAATTCATGGGGAGACAGGTGTCAACTCCTTTTGGGGAAGGACTTGGAGGCTCTTGGGACCAAGGCCACTGGTGGGGCTTTTTAAGGGAATTTTGCAGGAACTGCAGGAATCAGTTGGACATGGGGAGATAAGAAAGTGAGTGTGGGAGCCTGTGATGAATAAAAGGAGGTCAAGGTCAGCCGGCCAGAGGGGCAAACAAGGCATCAGTGGGCACCCACCCTGCGTGTTGCACTATAGTATACAGTCAAGAATGTGAGGTGTTTTTGTTTTTTGTTTTTTTTTTTTTTGCGGTACGCGGGCCTCTCACTGTTGTGGCCTCTCCCGGGAGTTGCGGAGCACAGGCTCCGGACGCAAAGGCTCAGTGGCCATGGCTCACGGACCCAGCCGCTCCGCGGCATGTGGGATCTTCCCAGACCGGGGCATGAACCCGCGTCCCCTGCATCGGCAGGCGGACTCTCAACCACTGCGCCACCAGGGAAGACCAAGAATGTGAGTTTTGTTGCCAGATGAACATCAATGCTAGTTCTACCACTTACAAGCCATGTGGCCTGGGAAATTTATGTAACCTTTGTTAAAAGATAATTTTTTTAAAAAAGTAAACTCATGACTCCGATACATATATAAAATGAACATATGTTAAAGATTTTCTTTAATTCATCAATTAATGAAGGAACCAGGCAAAGGTTACAAAAGACTCAAAAGGGAGAAAACAAACATTCATAGATCAGGACTATTGAAATAAATGGACACCTGGCAACGCTGGGTTTTTTTCACAAGAGGAAGGGGAAAGAAATCAATTGAACCTATACTAGACAGGACAGAATCTGAATGTTTAGAGACAAGAATTAGTTGGCTTTGCCTTCTCTTATTTACAATTTAGTTATAAAGTAGCTCAAAGACAATGAAAGACTAAAGCCCCTAAGGACAGTGAAAAACTTAAGATAACCTGGGAGGGTATGATCTAAACAATGCAGAGTTTTCTTATACCTTTTAGAGTCTCTGTTTGCCCATCTTGAAAATGGCAGAGATTGTATATCAGTAGTTAGCTCTGAGGATTAAAGAAAATGATGCATGCCTAGGGCTTCGGTTAAGAATCTGCCTGCAAATGCAGGGGACACGCGTTCAAGCCCTGGCCCGGGAAGATCCCACATGCCACAGAGCAACTAAGCCCATGTGCCACAACTACTGAGCCTGTGCTCTAGAGTCCGTGAGCCACAACTACTGAACCCACGTGCCACAACTACTGAAGCCTGCACACCTAGAGCCCGTGCTCCCCAACAAGAGAAGCCACCACAATGAGAACACCACACACCACAACGAAGAATAACCCCCATTAGCCGCAACTAGAGAAAGCCCGTGCATAGCAATGAAGACCCAATGCAGCCAAAAAGCAAAAAGAAAATGATGCATGCCTTGCGTTTTGACCAATGTCTGGCACATGACAAGATTTTAATGAGGTACCCGGCAGGCATGATGGTTGGATGGAAGACACACTGTAATAGGAGCCATAAGGCAGGTCTGTGCAGAGTTCTGTGGGCCCAGAGGAAGGCACTGTGATCTCTGATGGGGAAGCCATGCAGCAGTGGCTTCTGTGCCGACTGTTGATGAAGATTAACAGTGAGCATTTATGTGCCATTTTAGTGGATTGTCTTGTTTAATTTTCACAACTACCCTAAGGTAAATATAATTTCCCCATTTTACAGGTGATAATAGTGGAATAGTGTGGTGCACAGACTTTGAGGTGGACCTCACCATCCCCTCTACTGATACACATAATAACATGAAAGCTTAGCGCCGTCTTGCTAGAGTCCCCCCTGCAACCTTACTGTCTCCCTTTCTCCCTCCCTCCCTCCTCTCTCCATTTCTGGCTTTAAAAAAGCAAGTTGCCATGAATCCCTTTGGCCACAGAGGGAGCTTGGACACAGGTTCGTCCCCAGTCGAGCTTCTGATGAGAACCCAGCCCTGGCTGACATTTGATACAGCCTTAAGCAGGAAACCTAGATAAGCTGTACCCTGACTTTTTTTTTTTTACTGCACTGGGTCTTCTTTGCTGCTCGCAGGCTTTCTCTAGTTGTGTTGGGCTGGGGCTACTCTTTGTTACAGTGCATGGGCTTCTCATTGCAGTGGCTTCTCTTGTTACAGAGCATGGGCTCTAGGCACGCGGGCTTCAGTAGTTGCAGCACATAAGCTCAGCAGTTGTGGCTCGCGGACTCTAGAGCACAGGCTCATTAGTTGCGGTGCACGGGCTTAGTTGCTCCGCAGTATGTGGGATCTTCCCAGGCCAGGGCTCAAACCCGTGTCCCCTGCATTGGCAGATGGATTCTTAACCACTGTGCCACCATGTATGCTGACTTTTGACCCACAGATACTGTGAGATGATAAATGTGTGTTGTTTTAAGCTGCTAAACTTGTGGCAGTATGTTCCATGGCATAGAAAACTCATTCATATAAGGAGATTATAGATATCGAGTAACTTGCCCAGGGTATCTCACTAAAAATTGTTAGAGCCATGATTCAGACACCATTCTTTCTGATGGCACAGACACAGCCCTGATCAAGGCAGGTACCCACCCCAAGCTTATGTGCTTCTTTGACTACTGACCAGCCAGAGACAGGATTCAAATCCATACGGTTCCGCTCCAGAGCCCACAGTGTTAAGTGGTGGCGTATTCCTTCCAGAGAGTGGCTTTCAACCCTGACCTCACATTATTATCATGTGGGGGAAGTTTAAAAACTAGATCAGCGTTGGCTCACCAGAGCAATTAACCTAGGAGATCCCTGGGTTGGGGGTGGCCCATGGTATTTTGCTTTCGACGATCCACAGTGATTTTAATTTGCAGCTGGCTTTACAAACTGCTGTTGCAGGGCGTAGGGGATGCCCAGGAAACCATATCATTACATCTGGGGAGAAGCCCTTTGCTAAAAGATAATTTAGGAAAAGGTGAGGTCACGACTGGCATCATCATTTTTCCATTGAAACACAAACATTGTTTTTAATACCCAGCTCTTCTTGCCTAAGAAGGGGAAGCCTCGTTCAGCTTGTACTTGGCTGGTACCAAATATCTTCCCCAAGTGCTCTGGCAAACGCTGCTAGACAGGAAGAAGAAAAGACAGAGACAGGTGATACAAAGTCAGAGAAGGAGGAGGACACCTCCTGGAGAGGTCAGAGAGTTATGACACATGAGACAGACAAGGGCTAATGAACATGAAACCCCATTGCCGATTATCTTCAATGAATATGGGGTGTGTCTAGAAGTCAAAGCACCCACAAGTGGCCCATCTCTCTTCCCACACAGGTAAATCGTTCCCATAGTTCCTGAGAAAGGGCCTGTCTGCTTCCTGCTCTTCACCATTCCCCTGTAACTGAACCCCGAGGGCCTGTTTTAAGCCACACTCTGCCTCGTCTGCCTCCTCTCCAGTGGCCTGAAGCCCAGGACATTCCCTGTTGCACCTCCTGGTGCAAATAAGAATCACAAATCTGTTCTAGATCCAGAAGGTGTCTTGGGAGGATGAAACGTGGAATGAACATGAGCTGAAGTCCTGCATTGTGCCAGAACTGTGTGTGCTTGTTCTCACTGATTCTCCCAGCCCAACTCTTACAATCGCTCTGAGAGGTCAGTTGGTTAGACCCCTTTCACAGATGAGGAAATTGAGGCTCAGAGTCAGCTTGCCCAAGATGGCCCAGGTAGTTGGTGGCAAAGTCTTAAAATGAGATTTCCTATCCTAGTATTCCTTTTCCTCCCCATCCCTCTTTTCCCACGTGTCCAAATACATGCAACTTTGGCTCCACTTTCTCAGCCTTCTCCTCAGATAAATATTGTGGCTCAATTTACAAAGGTTGATGCTGGTCCTAGGAACTGGGAACTGTGGAGCCAGTGAACCCAAGCCTGAGGTAACTCCCAACACCCGTGGCTAGCGAATGGTCTTGCATTTTTCCCTCCAGTGACTGACCTTAGAAATGCGAGGAAGGGGGTCTCAAAGCTCCAAGATACTGTTGGGTTTTGAAATTGTAGCTCATAGCTGGTAACGCCTGAGAACTTATTAGGGTGCTCTTGACTGCCCTCTGTCCCCACACAGTGGCACGTGCTCTGTCCACTTTAATGTCCGCTGGAATAATTGGTTTCCTGATGATGCTGTAAGTATCTCAAAGGCAGACCTGATTCTTGGATCACCTCTGTACCTTGACACGGGGCTCAGTACAAGTAATTGCTCAGTAAACGTGTATTGAATGAAGGACTGAGTGAGTGAATATAAAATCCAGGAGCATTTAAAGATGAACACGGTACCCAGGGAAGGAAGGAAATTGCTCAAACAATCAGCCATGATAGCTGTTGTTTCTACAAGTGCAGCTGGGCAAACAGATGTGTCTCCGTCATGCTAACGCCATCATGGGACACACTTTTTTAAAAAATCTTTCTCATTTTGGAAACTTGAAGCCACTAAATGTTTCCATTCTAATGAGATTTTCAAAAGCAGAGAAAAAAAAATCTAGAATAATCAGGGCTTGTGTCATGCTGGGGGGAAAACAGCGAGGGGCCCAGATCTTACTTTGTGTCTCTGTGTTTAGCTCTCAAAAGAAACACTAGAGCCATTTGTAGGAAGGTGCTAATGGAATAAGAAAATATAAGATGTTTACACCTTTTGGTTTGGGTTTAAGAGGACCAATTTTTATCTCTGAATGAGAAAAGTCTCCAGGGCATGGTAAGAAAAGTAATATGCCAATTACACACTGGCATTTTTCCCACTGTCTTCAGCCTGAAGGCGGTTGAAAGGCTGGCTTGGCCCCTATGTAAGTGGGAAGGTGAATGCCTACTTGGGACAATTTCAGAGCTGTTGAGAAGACTTGCTCCCTTTTCTCCTAAAACCTCTGTTGTTCAGCTGGAGCTCCCGCAAGAAGTAACTTAATCCTGGGCGCAAGGCTTTATTCCCTTTTAAAATGCAAATCCTAGGTGCCATTTTATACCTATTAAACTAGCAAGTCAATTAGCAAACTGTATGAAATAGTCAGTGCTGGTGAAATTGGGTGACAATGGGTGCTCCTGTGTTCCTGGGGACAGTGTAAAGTGTGTGACCCTTCAGAAAAGTATGAAGAATCCATTCAGAATATCTGAATGTATCATCCATTCAGATGTTCAAAGCCCAGATATTCTAGAGTTTTATTACGAGGAATTGGTTCTAAAGAAGGAAAAACTTCACGCACAAAAATATTTACCATCGTGTTACTTATAACAATACAGAATTGGTAGCAACGTAAATCTGAATATCCAGCAATAAGAGAATGGTTATATATATTTCAGGGCACTGATATCATAGAATGCAGCTCTTCCATTAAACATGATTGTTTTGAATATTTTATAGCTAAGTGGAAGAATATTTATGCTTTAATAAGATAAAAATGTAGACTGTGCTGCTGAGACAAAGCAAATATTAAAAATTGTGTATGCCTGTGTCCTTGGGCTGCAAAAGGGCAGGAGAAAATGAAAATAGTTGATTTATTAGGCTTGGAATTAAAGATGAGGATTCCTTTATTTTGGTCTCCATTGTTTGCTTTAGAAGGTCTTCTGTGAATTGAGGGTTTTAAACCAAGAAGACTGGAGATGCACAGAGGAAGGTATCTGATGGTAGGCGTGCACAGAGACCAAGAACCAGTGAGGAGACGGGATGCTTTCGATCTGCAGGGAGAAATGCAGAAGAAAAGGCTATTATTGGGGCAGCTGTAGAGGCTGGAAGACTGTGGGAACAGAGGTGACTTGGAGGGGAAGGGAAGGGATGCCCTAGAAGCACATGCTTAGACTCTAGGCTCTGGATTTCAAGCCCCAGCCAATTCCTTGCAAAATATCCTTATGCCCAGATGGAAGAGACATGAGGTGGGACTGGAGAGAAAATGCTAGCCTCTACTGTGAACCTTTTAAGACATGCCCCTCTCCTTCTGGAAAGTGGGAGGGGTGAAGGGGAACCATGCAGCCTATTTGCCATTCCTCCCATCATCTTGTCACCTTCCACCCTCATGGATCCAACCTGGATCTCTTCCAGCCTGGTCCTTTTGGGTGTTTATGGAGGCTTCATTACATAGACATAATTGATTGAATCATTGGCCACTGGTGATGGAACTCAAGCTCCAGCCCCTCTGCCCTCCCCAGAGGAGTATTTTACAAAATACTCAATATTTTGTAAAAACCTATAAAGGAAAAGAATCTGAAAAAGAATATATATAGATAGATAGATAGATAATGAATCACTGTGCTGTACACCTGAAACTAACACAACATTGTAAATCAACTATACTTCAATTGAAAAATAAAAGAAAGAAAGAAATTTGACAAAGGAAATGGATGGGAGTCTGTGCTCTGGACACTGGGAATGGCTTGAAGGGGGTTGCAAGTTACCAACTTTCACTGGTGCTTACCGTCCATCTGCACTGGAATAGCAGCCTCTGTCCCATGTTTACACTGGTGTTTTATTAGCCTCATTTTAGAAATAAGGAGACTGAGGTTTCCAGAGGCAAGACGAGACCAAGTGCACACGGCTAGAAACGTGATCCAGAAATCGAAACCAGATTCTGCCTTCCCACTAAGACCTTTCTTTTTCTGATAAACCAAGTTGTCCAAACGATGCTTGGCTCTGTGTGTGTGGAGGTGGGGAGAGAGAGTGGGTTAGGAGGAACAGGGTGAGAGGAGACGGGGGCAAAACGAAAGCCTTTCTGTAGAATTGAAATGAGGAGTTGGGAAGACAGGGAGGGTGGGGAGTGATGGAAATGAGGCTGGGGGAAGATTGCTCTGGACTTTCCAGGATGGATTGGAGGGACAAGAGTAGAGGGCTGTAGGAGCCAGGTCAGGGGACCACCTGGAGTGATCCAAGAGAAAAATGAGGTAGCCTTTCTAAGGCGTCAGTCCTAGAGATGGAGGGAAGTCGACCAGATGTCTGATATTATTTCAGAGGAAAAATGGGCACAATTTGCTAAAGGATTAGTATTCCTGTAGGGGTGGAGCACAGCTGCAGCATAGGAGTAGGGGGGCTCCCTGTATCCTGGTGGGGGAGCCGGGATGGGCACCTGGCAAACCTTATCTCACTGAGTACTCGTCACAGCTCTGTGAGCAGCCCTTTGTGCCTTCCTTTCCAAATCTTCCAGTAAATGAGCTGAAGCCCGGAAAGATGGGGTATCTTGCCGGAAGTCATGCACCCCACGAGAAAGAGGATCCAGATTCAAACCTGGGTGCCCGTGATGGTCGTATCCAGGGAGGAAGGGCGTAAAGCCTGTAGCACTTGGGAACACATAGGGTTCCTGATGCTATCTGAGGGGAGCCCCAGGAAGCTTCACTGCATGAAAATGTGGGAGCTTTAGTTCCTGTGAAATAAAAGATGGGAAATGTTAGGAGATGCAAACAAACTCGGGCTGTAACAGGTCCAATGAAAGCAGAAGGTCTGAGGCCAAATAAACCCTGGACCCACACTAATGCCTGTGCCCTTCTGGTGCTGGGGACATGGGATCTACCTCCAGCCCCTCAGACATCCCCAGAGTCCTGTCATGACCCTTGTCCTGTCCAAGGGTTTGTCCTAAAGGACTTTGCTGTAAGGCAGCCTTACCTACCTCTGCTTTGTCAATTCTAAATGCATGTTTTTCCCATTTTAACATCTCTAAAATGAGGGTGTGGAATACGATCAATGGCTGTCATAATTTAACTGTCAGTTTCCCTTTCTTAGTAGTTTATACAATTATAATGGGTCTTACAATTAATTGTGTCTGAGAGATAATGAAATATAGTGTTTCTTGGTAGAGTTACCCAAAGATGATATACGTGAGATGAACTCCAGATGTCTTATAATAAGAACAGTTGCTTCCAGTTATTGAGAAATTACAAGTTTCCCAGGCACTTTATTTTATGGAATATTAAAAATAACAGTCATAATAATAATACTAATTGCCAACATTTATCAAGCACTAGCCTAAGCACTTTATTATCCCCATTTTACAGATGGAGAAACTGAGGCACATTTGGTCCTCACAACAACTCTGTGAGGTGTAATACAGGCATACCTCGTTTTATGGTGCTTCAATTTATTACACTTCACAGATGTTACTGTTTTTACAAATTGAAGGTTTGTGGCAATCTTGCTTTGAACAAGCCTATGAGTGCCATTTTTTTCAACAGCATTTTCTCACTTCCTGACTGTGTCACATTTTTGTAATTCTGGCAATATTTCAAACTTTTTCATTATTATATTTGTTATAGTATCTGTGATCATTGACCTTTGATGTTACTACTGTGACTCACAGAAGACTCAAATGATTGTTAGAATTTTTTAGCAATAAAATACTTTTTAATTAAGGTGCATACATTGGTTTTTAGACATAATGCTATTGCACACTTAATAGTCTACAGTATAGTGTAAACATAACTTTCATGTGCTGTGGGAAACCAAAAAATTCACGTGACCTGCTTTATTGTGGTGGTCTGGAACCAAACCTGCAATATCTCCAAGGTATTGCTACATCTGCAGTTATCCCCAAAATGAATGAGAGACATTGAAGGATCAGAGGGGTTGAGTTACTTGCCCAAAGTCACACAGCAGTAAATAGTGTAGTCAAAATTCAAATTCATTCCATGTCTGATTCCCAAATTTAGGGTCCCAATTATAAATATTTCGTAAATGGGCATGTACGTTGGCAAATTGGGAGGAAAGTACCAATTGCTGAGTGCTGAGTACTACTAGCCTGTAAGCATCTTATATCTGTTATCCCACTGAATCCTGTTGGCAGGTAGGCACTTCATCCCACTCTATAGATCAGGAACCAGAAGCCCAGTGGTGAGGCTGGCCTTGAAATCCTGATGTGTTTGGCTGTAGCGCCCAGGCTGTTCCCTGACAAGAGGTGCCCATGACACTTGGTCAGGTCGTGGAGAAGTTTCCTCGCAGCCTAAAGTAACACAGTCAGTGCCATCCACAAATATGCTTCTGGGGCAGAAACGGTGCCTTCAGACAGAGCTGCTGATTTGTTTAAAAACCATTAGTGGGCTTCCCTGGTGGCGCAGTGATTGAGAGTCCACCTGCCGATGCAGGGGACGTGGGTTCGTGCCCCGGTCCGGGAGGATCCCACATGCCACGGAGCGGCTGGGCCCGTGAGCCATGGCCGCTGAGCCTGCGCGTCCGGAGCCTGTGCTCCGCAACGGGAGAGGCCACAACAGTGAGAGGCCCACATACTGCAAAGGGGGGAAAAATACCATTAGTAAGCAGACAGGATGCTCAAGAAGAAATGCATTGTAACATACCATGAAACTCAAATAGATGTTTCCAGAAACAGATTCACCATGAAACTAATGAAGCTTAAACTGCAAGCCCAGTGCTATTTTTTATCATAACTTGTATTCTTTCCCCTAAGTTTGTATTTCTTTTCTTCCACAAACCTGGATGGATGTGACCCTATTTTATTCCCCTAATCTTGTTAAATATTCTGTCATCTATCTCAACCACGGTGAGATTAAATCCTTTACTTTCAGTTTTAAATATTTTTTTCTGCACTGCAATTAGGCATATCAGACATCTTGAGGTGGTACCGATTGAATTCAGTTGCCCTGGGCTCTTAGTTTAAATCAGAAGTTGGGAAACTTTTTCTTAAAAAGCTGAATAGCAAATATTTTAGGCTTGTGGGCCAAATGGTCTCTGCTGCAGCTACTCAGCTCTGCTGTTGCCTCACAGAAGCAGCCACAGACAATATATAAACAAAGGAGAGTGGCTGTGGTATAAGAAAATTTATTTACAGAAGTACCAGCTGGCTGGACTTGAGCCCAGGGCCGCAGTTTGCTGACTCCTGGTTTAGATGGTCAAAACCTGCATCTGCGTTACGCATCTGTAAATCTATAGATGGATGTGGACAGGATATACATAGATCAAGATATAGATACAGATTTGTCTGTGGTTCTTTGTGACTATGATTTTCTTGCCTCATTTCAAGAACAGGGAAGTTTTTTTAGGACAAAATGATTTTTTCTATATCCCATTAAAGTCATCTTTTTACTCTCCTCTGTGAGCATAAGATGAGAAGGAAGGAGGTAAGAAACTGGCATCTGATGAATGCCTGGTAATTACCAGGATTCCAGGCAGTTTACATATGTGGTTCTCTTTTCGTCCACATGACCATGCCATGAGGTAGGTTTAGAGGGTCCCTTATTCCACAGTTAATAGGAATCAGTGAATATCTACTTAAAGGGAATCTGCTGAAAATGGGGACCAAACTTCATACTAAACAGTGAAGGAAATTTCTCATTAGTACGTAATCACAAAAATATAATTAAAATACAAAAACATGTTTATTGTATCTCATAGTTCACAAAATTGAGGTTATAATTGCAACTATGCTCTAATTTTTACGATGAAAAAGGACTCAATTGAGTGTTAATTTGAGGTTATGTTTTCTTTGCAAAAACTAGATGATAATACAATATAACTTCACATTGTATTTTCTCCACATTCTGGGGGAAGGATTGTATGGTATTTTTCCCACTTTGAAGTATCAGTTGACTTGTCTTTCGTTGTTCCAGCACGATTGTCACTTGTTAATGGCTTTGGTGTAGTTAGAACAGCTCTCCATCATCATATCCACCAACTTCATGGAATCCTACATCCTTTGTAAGCTTTGCCTTTTCCCTTTGCAGATGGTTCACATTGTACTATTGGACGCTGTACCTGATAGGGAGGCAGAGACTGACGTTCAAGGCCGTGATGCCCAAGGTATAGGCTGTGTTAAATCATTGAGGATGTGTGCATGGAGACCTCATTAGAGAAGTGGTTTTTAGTTAGGAGGATTTTTGCTGCCCTGTGCAATCTCTGAGCTACGCAGACTGGGATAAAGAAGAA
Source organism: Aethalodelphis obliquidens (assembly GCF_003676395.1). NCBI lineage: Eukaryota > Metazoa > Chordata > Mammalia > Artiodactyla > Delphinidae > Aethalodelphis > Aethalodelphis obliquidens. The sequence continues at coordinate 8,864,875 of NW_020837985.1, read as the reverse complement.
GTTAAGGAAGATCCTTTGATTTGTCACTCCTGTGTTGTCGATGAGAAACCGAGGTTCAGAAAAATAAACCTGCCCCAGGTCATCTGGTTTCTAGGTGGTGAGCCAAGATTCAGATCCTGGTGAACTAGTACTGGTTATCTATTACTGCATAACAAGCTGCCACAAAACTTAGCAGCTTAACATAACACACGTTTATCATCTCGGTTGCTGTGGGTCAGGAATCCAGGCGTGGCTTACCTGGGTCTCCTGCTCAGGGTTTCTCACAAAGCCTGTGGTTAAGGTGTCAGCCAGGGCTGGGGTCTCATCTGAAGGTTTCACTGGGGAAGGACTCTCTTTCAGGCCCCCTTTTGGAGTTATTGGAAGAATTTTGTTCCTTGAAGGCTCTTGGACTGAGGGTCTTGGTACCTTGCTAGCCACTGGCTGAAGGCCACATTGAGTTCCATCCCACGTGGGCCTCTCCAAGATGGAGGTATGAACAACTTCATCAAAGCCAGCAAAAGAGGGAGTTTCTGGTGGTCTAGTGGTTAGGATTCAGCACTGTCACTGCCGTGGCCCGAGAACAAAGATCCCATAAGCTTCACAGCGCACCACCCCCTCCCAAAAATACAGCCAGCAAGAGAGAGTCTACTAGCAAGGTGGCAGTCACAGTCTTTTATAACCTAACTCCAGAAGTGACGTGCCACCTTTACTGTATTCTGTTGGTTAGAAACGAGCCATAGGTCCCAGCCAACTTTCCGCAGAGGGAATTAACCACATGTGTGCGTAGCAGGAGGCAAGATTCACTGGGATCATCTTAAGACTGACTGTTAACACTAGATTCCAAAATCTTTACTCTTCTCCTTTTTGGTACTGGTTACCAGGGGAGCATGGTGGATGCTTGCACCGTGAAGAAGAAGCTTAAAATATAACCTTACATCACTTTGTAGCACCACTACCTTGGAATGCTTTTGGATGTTGACTAAAAATGCTTTGTCAATAACAAGGCTTTGCAGATACGCCAGTCCCTAACACAGTGCCTGACACACGGGAAGCACACTGCAGATGACGAAACGAATGCCATTGAATGGGGAGAGGGGATTGGGGGCCAGATTGACTTTAACATCTCAGGATGTTTCAGAGATATGGCTTGTTCTGGGGAGGAGAAAAGGAAACACCCAGAGATGGACTGTTTCTCTCCACGGGCTTGGTTCAGATTCCCACTGTGCCTGCCACTCAGCATGGCCCAGAGTCCTGCTGGAGCCGGAAGTACAGAGCTCATGACTCCTGTCTCTACCCTATAGGGGGAAAAGAATATGACCTGCCAGCCCTAGGATAGCATCCCCTTTATCAGGAAGTGTAAAATGAAAACCAGGGTACTGGAGAGAGCATCTTGGTGGCACTGTTAATGGGACTGTTGTATATTTCAGCTGATGATATTATGAGGGGGTCAGAGGCATGGAACAGAACCGCTTGGTCTGGGGAAGGCTGCTAACCCTGTCCGCAGGCAGAAGACTCCAACCTTCCCACCTCCCAAAACTAAATGTGGCCTCCTTTAGGGGGGGCTGGATGGATCTGAGAACGCTGACACCCAGAATCCCTGCAGAAATAGACAAGTGATGACTCAGGCTTGGTATAGACGGTGCAGGGCATGGTGGCACTCAGACATCTTCCTACCAGGGCTTCTTCCAAGTAATAGTTGATTTCCCTATTCTAAAGGACAATCTCAGATCTGAAGAGATGGCAAAAAGTTCCATTAGCCACATGACACTGAGCCACAGGCCCGACCCATCCAAGCTCAAATTCACTCCTGCAGTAGCTAACACGAATCGGCCTCCGTGCTGTGCCGGGCGCGGTGTCACATAGCCTCCGAGCGTGGCCTTGTGTGCTTCTCATATGCACAACAACCCTGAATCAGGAGCTGTGGTCATTCCCACTTACAGATGAGGAAACAGTCTCCTAGCGGGTAAGTGACAGAGTTGAGATCTGAACTCCTGAACCCAAGTCTGTGCTTCTGTGAAAGCTCTTCCAGGCCCTCCTGCCAGGGTGGGCTGGAGGCCTGAACCCACAACAACTTCCCTTACAGGCCTTTTGGATCTTGTAACCCACTCATTTCACAGATGTATACACTGAGGCCTGGGAAGAGGAAAAAGCTTCTTCCAGTGCCTACGATGAGTCCACCACAGAGCTAGAAGTAGAACTCAGCTGTGTGTAGCTTCTTCAGAATCGCTTGGGCTAGGCACGGAGATTCTAGGAGGCCTTGGGGCTGACTCGGAGGGAACAAGAAAGCCCCTGACACACAGTGGGCGCTTTACCTCTGGGAGTTTCCACGGGGGATCGGTAGGATCCTGATGTGGTCTGAAGGCTGTAGCTTCTGCTGGAGAGCAAGGGTCAGGGTGGTAGCCGAAGATCAGGACCTGTGGGCTAGCTGCGGCCTCAGCACACCTGCCCCGTCAGAGGGGTCAGCTCTGCTGCGCCTGGCTAGGGAGCGTGATGCTACACATGCCCGTCACATGGCACACGGATGGGGGGTGTAAGGAGGAGGGTCCAGCGGTCAGCCGCCACCTTCCTCCCTCGGTCTAGGACCTTTGGTGAGCTGCAGGTACTCGGAAGATGCCTACCAGGACCCAGGAACCAGCCGCGGTCTCAGGGAACTACCTGGAAATGGAATTGAGCTTTTCTCCCCCAAACTGGAGTCCAGAGGAGAGGGGAAGCTGAACTGTGGGCCTCAGCCCTCCCCCTCTCTGGCTGGCTCTAACCTGGCCCCGTTCCCTGCAGAGTCTCACCCAAGTCCCTGTGACCGCTCCCAGCACAGGGTCCGGTCCCAGCAGCGCTGCCCCCCCTTCCTTCCTTTGGTGACCCCGCTGCCTGAGCCTGCAAGCTGTGTCCCTCATCTGTAACATGGGGGCACAGATATAACGGTGACAATGGCCCTGGCTGGCATTGCTGCTGTCTGGGGTAAAAGAGAAAATGATGTGCTAAGGAAACGAGCAAGTCAGTGCTGGAGTTTTCACTCTCTTGGGCTTACTTTGAACGAAGCCTGGGAGAGGGTATTTCCAGCAGGTCCGGCTTTGTTCCTGTCAGGGGATGCCCAGCTCGGGTGAGAAGAGGTGGGTAGGAGATGGTGTCTGGCTTAAGGGTATGTCAAGACCCTTGACCTTAACTGGCCTCATTGGCAAAGACGGCCAGGACCCTGCAGACAGAAGGACAGCTGTTGACTCTCCCCAAGACTTCAGCAAGTCCCAGGAGGGGGGTCGGGGGGAGAAGTGCTAGGTGAGGAACAGAGGGGAGAGGAAAAGAAATCAGGAGAGGGAGGGCAGTGAGAGGCGTGGAGTGAGGGAAACAGCCAGGGCTACAGAGGAGGAAACCACAGTGACAGAGGAAGTAACCGAATAATTGGGGGAGGGGGAGAGAGAGAGAGAGAGACAAAACAAGATGAGAAGGGAAGACCCTGGCTAGCCACACCTATCTGGCTTCCATCTGTGAGACTGATCATTTGGTCCTCCTGTCTGAAATCAAGTTCATATCTTAAGAATAAACTTTACTATGCAAGAGACCAAAGGGAGTTTCCCCTTCTCAGGTGAAAGAGGGCTTCCCCGCTGCTTGTCGCTTTATAAATTAATCATTGTTTTCAAATCCCAGCAAGTAAATTCCCCAGGTTGCCGGTGCTTTTAATTCCTGGAGATGCCAGGAAGTGCCACGTTCCGCCAGGTGTTTGCTGCCCTCTCCTGGCTGAAGCCCGGTTCTGCATGCCCCCTGCAGATGGGAACCACAGTGACACTGCGTTTTGGTGACAGGTTAAGGATGAGTTATCCCCTCACCTGGCTCTAAAATCACAATTGGAGCTGAAAGGGACTTAGGTCTCTAGCCCCAACCTCTCCCCTAAGCTTTAGACTTGAATTTCGACCAGCCTGCTGAATATTTCCACTTGGACCTCAAACGGCAGGTGCGCAGCATAGCTTGTCTTTGCTGTCGTCCTGGCCCCGGGGCACATACTCTTGAAGTCTGTGAACACCACACGGTCCACCCTGTCACCCACCAAGCCCCGTGAGCCTCCGGATGCCCCTCCTGCCCAGCCTACACATCCCAGTAGTCGCAAGTCCCGCTGAAACTTAGGAAGGATTCTGTCTCATGGAACCCCTGTCATCTCTGCAGGTCAGTCCATGACAACAGCTTCCTGACTGCTGTCCTGTCAGAGAGCAGTCTTTCTAGACATAGGTGATACGGGTGTGGATACTGATGATGATATAGATACAGATATAGATGACATGGAGGTGGATATAGAAATAGATAAAGATGATACAGATATGGATATGGCTATACCTACAGATGTAGTAGATATAGATCTTCTGCAGAATAAAGTCCGAACTCTCACTTGGCCAACAAAACTGTTCATACCCTACTCTGGCTTGCCCCTCCAGGCCCATCCTATATCCCTTGCCTTCTATTCCAACCACAGGGCAACTGCTCATCTCTGAAATTGTTTTTATCCATTCTCTAAACACATATGGGTTCTTCCTAAGTGCCAGGCTTTGGGGTAGTCACTGGGATACAGAGAGGAACAAGCTAGACCACCCTCAAGGAGTGGAGCCTCACAGACCAAACACACAAGTGCAGCCCAGACATCATCTGAAGAATGAGGGGGTGAGGTGGGGCTCTATAAAAACTGGATGCACTTGGTACAGATTCCCATCCACACTCTTAGCTTTCTGTTGCTGCCTAACAGATTGCCACTAACTTAGTGGCTTATAGCAACACATGTGAACCGTCTCACAGTTTCCATGGGTTAGGAGCCTGGGCATGTCTTAACTGGGCCCTCCTCTTGGGGTCTCACAAAGCAGCAGTCAAGGGGTGGGCTGGGCTGTGCTCCTTTCTGGAGCTTGGGAGTCCTCCAGACTCACCTGACTGTTGGTCCTTGTGGTTGTAGGACTGAAGTCCCACTTTCATGCTGGTTGTCAGGTTTCATGCAGGGCTGCTTTCAGGTCCTAGAAGCCACCACAGTTTCTGGCCTTGTGACCCTCACAGACCCTTCCCGACATGGCAGCTCACTTCAAGGCCAGCAGGTGATTCTTGCTCCATTCAGCTAAGATGGAGTCTTATCTAAAGTAACATAATCACAGACGCGTCTATCCCATTGCCTTTGCCACATAATGAAACCTAATCAAGGGAATGACATCCCATCACCTCCGCCATAATCTCTTGTTAGAACCAAGTCGAAGGTTCAGCCTGCACTCAGGCATGAGGATTATATAAGGGCATGGCTCGTTTGGGGTCACTTTATGGCATGGTCACCATGCACACACCTCGTAGACTCTTCCCAAGATTCACATACATTTCAAGTACAGGACTGTGGGTCGAGTCCGAGAATCTGCCTAAGGACTCTTGTTCCTCCTGAATTAGTTTAGCTGTGGGACATCAAGCTTTTCCTTCTCCCCACACATATCCCCACCCAGGCCACAGGCTCTAGCCCCATGTTCAATGCCCGGTAAAGACAAAACCACTCCATAAGGCCATGGTTGGTGATTGTCTTTGCAGGACCACGATCTTGTAATTTTAGCCAGTCTTGTACCTAACACCCTTTCAGCATGTGGCCATATCCTCTCCTCTTTGTCATTCCTGGCCCTCACGACCAACCCCCCCCCACCCCACCCCACCCCACCCACCCACCCCCGTCTCCAATTTCTGGCTACTTTTTCTTACTGAGAGGTTTGGCAGTCTTGTGCCTTTAGGGTTGCAACTTCCATCTCAACTGGATCAGTAAAATGTTTCACTAGGCAAAGGCAGTTCCTGCCCTAGGATGAATTCTCAAGTTGGGTGTTAAGATAGAGTGCTTTATTTATGACACAGTGCACAAACGATTACAAAATGATAATGGGTTAGGATCAGTACTGGAATAGAAATGCCTTAGGGTGCTCTGTGATCCTAAGGGAGGGATCACATGAGGAAGCCTACAGGCAGCAGCTGGGAGGCTCTGGAGGCAAAGCCATGACCGGCACCGTCAAGGTATCAGCAGGAAGACGAAGGGGCGTGTGTGGGGAGCGGGCAGGGAAGGGGAGAGTCGAGACAGACACCGGTAGGGTAAGAGAATCTGAGGAAGTGCTGTGATTCAGTACGGCCCGCCTGGGTGTGGGAGAGCAAGAAGAGATGAGGCTGTGAGGAAGGCAAAGCCAGATCATAGAAGGCTCACACCCCTTGCTAAAGGAGAAGATGGAATGGGGTTTTGTGTCCACGGTGCCGAAGGGTCCATACTCCAGGTCAACACATAAAATGGGCAATGTCCTGGATAAACCGAAACATATGGTCAACCCTAGCTAAGCTTCACATATCTTTCCACCCCTTTGGCCACAGCCTCTGGCATGCTTCCAGTGTTGTGCTCCCAAAGCATGTGGTGGACACTCAGATCATAACCTCAACCACACTCTCGGGTGATTATTTGTGCTCTGTTTCCCCCACTGGACTAGGAGAAATGATGGCTAGGTTTTATTCATGTTTGTACCCTTAAAGCCATCTCTCTGCCTAGGACAGAAGAGGCATTGATATTAAATCACAATAAAATAGTAGCTAACATTTAATGAAGGCTAAGTATCTGTCAGGCATTCTTCTAAGCCCATGACACAGATTATATCATTGAAAAATTGAGAGCACAGCACTTTTATTGGATCCATTTTACATATGAGAAAATCAGGATGCAGAGAGGTTGTGTAACTTGCCTAAGATGACACAGCATGAGAGGAGGGAGAGGATTCTAATCTAGATCTTATCTCCAGAGGCTTTGAGTGAATAAAGTCAAGTCTTGAGAGAACAAGAGCATGGATTTGTAGAATCGTCTAAGAGCACGTTTCCCAGAGCCTGTCCAGCCAGGGATGCGTGTGTGTCTGGGCAGGCACCAGGCATCATTTGCTTGATCTTAAACAGTGGACCGAACGACTCTCCATCCGTTATCTCCTGTGGTCCTCACAATAACTGTGATCTCTAGGCAGGTTCGTTATTCTCGTTCTATGGACGTGATCATTGGGGTTCCCAGAATCAGTGAGCTTCTCAAGATCACGTACCAGAGCCTCCTTCTAGTCCATATCTTTGGACTCCAGACTGTATGGTCTTTTTACTGACAACGCAGTTGTCCTGATGGTAATGACTCCTTCTGATGAAGTTCTTCATTGCTAAAATGGGAATGATCATATCTACCTTGGGAGGCGGTTGTGAGGATAAATGAGCTGATAGATGTAGCAACTGCTCACTAAAGAGTGGTGGGGGGTGTTGATGTTGTTACAGTTGTCACTGTCATCATCGTCATCGTCAACATCACCTGAGAAGATTTGGGATGAAGAGAAGGCAGATTCCAGCTATGGATCAGGAGGCATGAATTTAAATAAAATGGCCAAACACAGGAGGGAGTTGAAAATCTTGTTTGGGTTCATAGGCAGGGTTGGAAACATGGATTCAGGTCTGCAGATCAGCTGCACTGTTGATCAGAAAATGTGATCAGGAAGGATCACCAAGGGCCGGAGCCAGGACTCTGGTCCAGTCCAGGGCCAGGAGCAGACATTTCCCAGCCTCCTTACATCACGGTCCTTACTGTCACACCATGAGATCGCTTCCTGTTTGTCTGAACTCTGAGCTAAGGAGGACGCATCCAGCTTACTCATCATTGAATTTCAGCTCTGTGTCCCCCAGTGCCTGCCATATAAATGTTGGATGGATGGATGGATGGATGGATGGATGAATGAATGAATGTACAAGTGGGTACCCACTTACACAAACCAAAAAAGCATGGATTGGAACCTAGCAGGGCACAGAGCCAGATTACACAGAGCAGGAGAGCTTGGAGTATGTGACCCAGCCTCCTGCATGGACCCTCGCTTGTAATTTCCCTCTTACACACCCAGGGAACCTGGTGCTGACCATTGAACCAAAGACTCTCCACCAGGAGCCAGGGAGAACCCTTTTTCTTTGCTGAAACAGGGAAGCGTGCACACACACACACACTGTCCCTCCACCACCATCATCACCCCCCTCACACACAGGGAGTTTATAAACATAATAATCTCAAAGGATTGTTTGCAGTTAGCTTCTGCCTGAGGCGGGGCCATGAACCAGATGAGCTCGCAGTGACTTTTCAATGAGCAACACTGCATCGCGGTGGCTTCTGTTCTTTCTAGCAGGAAGCACACTTGGTAATTTCAAAATCGATTCTGAAGGCCCCCAGTTGAAAGAGGTTGTTTCCTTTAGTAACCATTGACTGTCAAAAAAATAATAATAATATGAAGATATGGTGACAGACGCCATCACCGAATTTATCAATCGTTGGATGCATTTGTTTTTATTCTAAGAATGTTTTCATATGTTTGAAAAACATAGACCTGTATGTGCAGGACACATGATTAACATATTCATATTCCCGTTGATTTACCAAAGCTTGCGGCAACTTTGGTTTTTCAAGGCATCTGCAGCCCTCCAGGGCTGGGACCCGATGATCTAATTCAAATTCTCACTGTTTCCACTAACTAGCTGGTAAAGTAAAAGTTATGCACATTGCTTCACCTCTCTCAGCCCTGTTTTCTTTAACTGGAGCACTAATTCCTACCTGCCTTTCAGGTGTGTTATGAGGTTAAATGGGGTCACGGATAAAGCACACACCTATGTCGAACGGATGCTGTAGCTTCATCCCGTCTGACACCTTCGCAGTCTTGCCTCGGCGCAATCCAAGACTAGACGCTTCCTTAGTTTCCTTCTTCCTTCCCCTCTAGGTTCCTGATTGTCCTTGGGTGCTTGATTCTGGCCGTCCTGACCACCTTCAGGGAGTACGAGACTGTTTCGGGAGACTGGCTTCTGCTGCTGGTGAGGAGGCGCCTGCCCCGTGGTGCTGTGCTGTGGGGGTAGATGCTCTGGTGGGACTGCCAACGATGAAGACAAGGAGGCCCTTGGGTGCAGTTCTGCCCAACCGGTTTTGGCTTCCTGGAGTCTCTGGCCAAGTCCAGGCCCAGGAGAAAGCATTGGTGGATCAGTTGATGAGGTCTGCTGGGGGCACAGGTGGAGCAGGGAATGGCTGGCCTGTGTTATTCCAGGTTAGAGATAAGGGGACATAAACAAGGTCAACACAAACACCAATACCCACTGGTTAAATGATAAAATACAGCTTCCCAACCCTCTGACAGTAACACAAAGGCATGTTTCGTCCCAACCCTTCCTCTGCTTTTCCTCCCTAAACCCTGAGGATCTCTTCCTTCAAGGCCAAGCAACAAATCCCGTTTCTTCATGAGCACTCCAGGACCTCCCTTCTGGGCCTCTGCCTGTTTTTACTCTCCAGTCTGTATCCCGTGGTGCGGCAGAGCAGTTAGAATTCTCGGGCAAGTTACCTAACACCCCGACTCAGTCTCCTCCCACCCTCACCTAAAAGATGTAGCAGTGTACGGTGAGGGGCACACGCCGATAGGCTGGTGCAGCCTCCACACCCGGCCAGGAGGAGGCTCCCAGGAAGGGCTGGATCCTTCTCCAGCTGGCCTTTTGAATGACCACGCCTTCCTGGATTAGGATCAACCCACCTCTCTAGGGTGAGGCCCCACCCCCTGCACAGGGAAGGGATGCCAGCCCCCAATCAGGGTTTACGAAATAGCAGAACCTTTGCCTCCCACTGAGCTAACCACGTGTCCGTGGTGCCGGAATCAGCAGGTTCCTTCCAAGGGCAGGTGTTGACAGTCTACAGGGCAGATCTGAAGCTAAGACCTGAGCAGATGACTCCTGGGAAGCCATCCAGTTCCAGGAACTAAGTTTCGAGGATTGCTGCAGCTCCCCAAGGGCCCCAGGGAGGTCACCAAGCAGTGGGGGTGAAGGTGTCTCCATCTGACTCACAAAGGAGGCTCAGCAGGGAAGATGCAAACCCGCTGTCCTGGGAGACGCCATAGCATGGTCCTGACGGGCTCAGAGCCTGATCACCTGCCTGGGATTCCTTCTTTGCCACTTTTGGCCTTGAGACATTTGTTCAGCCACTCCTTGCCCAGCCTGGGTTTTTCAAAATACAAGATGAGGGTCATATTATAAAATACTTCCGGTGGTGCCTGGCCCAGGAGCTGTGCTCAGTAACCGTTGGCCACGATTAGCAATACCAGGGACCAGACACCGGCTGGGCAATATCATTGATTCCTCTTCTTCCAACCCAACTGAACTTCTTGGAGGCTTTTAGTACATTAAAGGGATTTTTTTTAAATGATCCATTAGAACAAAAACATAGAAAAAAGGCTTAATGTTAGAGACAGTTAGCACATCAGAGTGAAGACAGGAACTGCCCCAAACTGAATGGAGGTGATCAGCCTGTCCTACCCGCTCTACCACCAAACCAGCAACAACAGAAATCCAGCTCTTCAGAACTTACGGACAGAAATCCCTAGTTCTGGACAACCGGGTCCCGGTTAATGTGTCTCTCCACATGTGCTTCAACGCAGGAAACATTTGCTATTTTCATCTTCGGAGCCGAGTTTGCTTTGAGGATCTGGGCTGCTGGGTGTTGCTGCCGATACAAAGGCTGGCGGGGACGACTGAAGTTTGCCAGGAAGCCCTTGTGCATGTTGGGTAAGCCCTGACCCCGAGCCCGGGGGTGCCTCATCCCCTTCTTTTGGTGCATTATTTCTCTGAGGCAATTTTAAGCAGACGCTGTTCTTCTGGGAAACCATGCAGCATCGTGGGGGCCCGCCCCGCCTCTGACCCTCCCTTCAATCCTCCAGCAGGTGGAATTCCTGCCCCCATGGCTTCTCTTTATAATGAGTCCACAGGGCAGGAATTCTTAAGGAGGGTGGGAGACACTCTTGGCATTTGGGTCGTGAAGGAGCCACAGCTCGTTGCAGGATGTGGGGCAACCCCAGTCCCTGGAGTAGTATCACCCCAGTCACCGTGACAGCCAAACTGCCCGTGCAGTTCGACTGGCCCCGGTGGGGATGGGAGGCGTGACACCATTGCTGGTTGAGAATGACCTCTGTAGGGCCGCAGAGGTAATTCTTCCATCCTAACACCCAGTCTGGAAGAATCTAGCACCTCTGACCCCCCTCGCCACCATAATGCTGTGTCCTGACCCACCTTGCTTTGGGGAGGTGTCATGGAGACCCTTCCACCCAGGTGTAGGCATTTTGATAGCAAAGAAGGTGGAAGCTCTCACACACACCTATTGGTGCACCCCACCATGTTCCCGTCTGAAGGTCCTACTAAAGTCATACAGTGACAGGACGAAATCTACCTGCAGTGATGGTTAGGAGTCTTGGAGCTTTGACTTCCTAGGGATGGTTAAAGTCAGAGGATCATAGAATGTCAGGGCTGGAAGGGACCTTCAAAAGCGTTTGGTTGAAGATGCCCTCCTGTCTGATGCTCCAGCTCCCTTTGCAGCAGCCTTTAAGTGGTCCCCCAGACTCTACTTGCATACCTCCAGTCACAGGGCACTCACCACCTCTCGAGGGTATTCATTCCATCTTAACTCCTCTGACTCTCTTCAGATATTCGAGTTCAGCCATCCTATTCCTCCCCTCCACTCCAGCAGTCTCCTTTCATTGGGAGGGATGTGCTTAGCGGCTTCAACTCCATCTTATAGCCGATTTTCTTAGCATCATAGACCCTCTCCTCTGAGCTGCTGCTTATTCCTCACTCCCCTTTTAAAACGTGACCTGCCAGGACTGGACACAGCCCTGTGGGTACGAATGACCCAGCCAGGGAGGAAGAGCTGGACCCCTCCCCTGTCCTAGGCGCCAAGTTCTCTCCGTGCCTCCTGGCGCTGTGTTGCCGCGTTTGCAGGTTGCCTCACACAAAGGACAGGTACCAACCTCACTGTCGGCTGAAGCCTCTCTTCCTTCTTCCCATTTGCTGCTGAGGTTGGAAATCTGAGGGTTTTGTTTATTGCTTAGAATTTTGAGTGCAAGGAGGGTGGGTGTGTGTAAGCACACGTGCACACGTGCAATTTTGGAGCACTTGGTAGTTACTGATTTTTTTTCACATTTTTTTTCTCTCTTCCTTTGTCCTCTTTCCATGTCTGTCTACCGTGTCTGAGTCCTTTACAGCTGCTATAACAGTACACCACAGACAGCGTAGCTTATAAACAACAGAAATTTATTTCTCACAGTTCTGGAGGCTGGACATCTGAGATTGGGGTGGCAGCATGGCCAGGTTCTGGTGAGAGTCCAGTTCCTAGACAGCTGTCTTCTTTCTGTGTCCTCACATGATGGAAGGCGCAAGGGAGCACGCTGGGGTCTCTTTCATAAGGGTACTAATGCCATGCATGGGGGATCCACCCTCATGACCTAATCACCTCCCAAAGGCCCCACCTCCCAATACCATTACACGGGGGGTTAGGACTCAACATATGAATTTGAAAGGACCCAAACGTTCAGTCCATGGTAGCCCCCAACTTTCCTTCCCCTTCCTCTTTCCTGTCTTTCTTGTAAGTCTTAAGCTGACTTCTTTTTGGGGTGACCTATCCAGTGTGTGTGTGTGTGTGTGTGTTGGCAGGGGGTGGGGGAGATGACTTTGTGATCGACGGTACCCAGATTCAGAGGTTCCTGCCAAGTTAGAGGATGTCATAGCATGTGGAGCCCGGGCCCCTCCGGAACAGGGGCGTTCCCCGTGGAGCTGTCTCCACTATTCCAGGATGGTACCGGAGCTCCAGATCACGTTCCCCTGCCCGCCTTCCTGGAGAGACAAGGCTGGGCCTCAGCCTCCACCATCCTTGCTGGCCTCTTTCCTGATGTCGCTGCATCTTCTGTTCTACTCCTCTCAACTTCTCCCGTAACGTGGCCCCTGTGGGAAATGTTGCTTTTCTCTGTGTGTCTGACAAGAGGCTGGTCATCACGTCCGCACACATCATGGCCTCCTTGCTCGAAGCAGCCTCAGACCCTGCCATTTTGGGCGTGGATGGGTCCCTCTGGGCCAGAATTTGCTGTCCTGTCAGAGTGTCGTAGACTTAAGTCACATTTACCCTGCACCTAGGTTTTGTTTTCTCTTTTACAAACGTGATAAATGGGTATCTTTGCACAGATAGACTGAGAAGCCTGGCCAGGGATATAGACCTATTGGTATCCAGGTGTCTGAGCACTACTTTTTCCCAAGGCGTAGGCACACCTGGGAGGTACTTGGACACGGTGGAAGGAGTGCCAGCTTTTTTGGCAGACGTACCTGGTGTAGATCAAGGAGCCTAATCCAAGCTGGGCGGCAGCACAAACAAAGGTGTAGAGGTGTGAGAGGACACTGTGGGCTCAGCAAACCACACATGCTTCTAGAAGGTTCCCAGGGGCTGGATCACAGAGGGTTTTCAGAAGTTTGGACTTTGCCCAGTGGATAAACATTCCTACAATGTGTTCCCTGGAATCCTGATGCTCTTGCAAAAGAAACAAACAAAAACAGTTCAGACAGGTCAAAATCTTTGGAGAAAGGCTGGACTTCATTGGTAAAATTGAGAGCCACAGGGCCTATTAGCATATTAAAGGCTCTGAGAAGTCCTGCAGTAGCAAAACCTGTTTAATGGAATTTTTTTCAGATTTACTTGATCATGGGATCCTTTTTACTTGCTTAGCCCCCTGCAGTACAGTGGGGGGATAACGGATCCGGGACCTGAGCGGAGGGCATTGAAGGGAATAAGAAAGAGGCCAGGGCCCTCTTTCTTCCATCCTCAGCCATTTAACTTCAGGAGCCAGCTTGGCCCTTTCAGAAGTGCCTCATCCCCTCGGCCTCTGCTTCCACCAGTCACAGCTCTGGTAGACGTTTCTAGGTCACTTCCTGACCAGCAGCATCCCACTTCTGGGGTGGGCCCCATGTTTTCCCACAGTCTACCCCAGGGCCTTCTCTGAAGCTGAGGGAGGTCACAGTCAGTGGAGCTGGTGAGTGTGGGGACGTTACGACCCCCTCAGCCAGCAGGGAACAGGATCTGGTGGACAGATGGCCCAGCTCCCATCTTTCAGAGGGACAGTGGTGGGAGGTGTTCTGCCTACAGCTCAGAGGCTCCAGCAGCAGCCTTGACAACATCCCTTGCACTGGCCTTTTCCCCGCCCCCCTCTCCCCTCACTTCTGCTTCCTGAGATCATTTCTCATTAAATCAGCCACAGCCTCGTCCCTGTCTCAGGGGCTGTTTGCAGGGAAAACCCACAGTAAAGCAGCATCTGAGCTTCAGGCTTCATCTCCACCACCTGGGCAGCCCAGATCCCTTCTCGGCCAGAGAGGGGCCCCCGAGTGCCACCCCCGGAGGGCCTTGGAGCTTCCCTAGGATTTAGAGTGAGCACTGGAGTCCAGCAGGCCTCCTGCATCCAGTCCCAAGTCGGCCACATCCAGCCGCGTGGCCCTAGAAGGGCATTCACGCTCAGAGCTCCTGTCTCCTCACCTGTCACAGGAGAACGCGAATCACGTGCGGTCCACGTCACGCTTTAACGCAGCAGCGTTTAGCTTGTGTTCGTCTGCCGCCGACTGCCTGTGACGGCTCCCGTGCCTTGGCCTGACCTCCTTTCCCCCTCCCCTGCCACCCTCCGTCCTCTCTCCAGACATCTTCGTGCTGATTGCCTCTGTGCCGGTGGTTGCCGTGGGAAACCAGGGCAATGTCCTGGCCACGTCCCTGCGGAGTCTGCGCTTCCTGCAGATACTGCGGATGCTTCGCATGGACCGGAGGGGCGGCACCTGGAAGCTCCTGGGCTCGGCCATCTGCGCCCACAGCAAAGTAAGTGTCGCTGCGAAGAGGCCAGACCGCGCTGGCTTCCTGCCCACCTAGGCCCGTCCATGGCATCTCCTCCCTGACAGCATGCCCAGAGGGTGGTTGTCCTGCCCACTGATGATGACAGTGAAGATGGGGGGAGAAGCAGCAGCAGGAAGGAGAAGCACACACAGGTGTGCCGCAGCCAGCAGACGCAGGTAGACCCGGGCTCAGGTCTCAGCCGCACCAAATGCAAACAACTTTGGCCAAGTCACTCAACCCCCTTTGACCTCAGTTTTCCCTCATTCCTAAAGCAGGGATGATAATGCCTGTACCTCCGGATTGTGGAGAGGATGAAATGAGCCAATGCAAACCAGCATGGGATGGGAGGGAAGGGTTCTGGAATCCGGCAGACTGGTTTGAATCCAGACTCTATTGATGGGACTTTGGAGATTTCCTGTAACCCCTCTGGGTCTTCTCTCCTGCCGTTTATAAAATGGAAATGATAATGCGTTCACCTCAGGGTGAAAAGCCCTTAGAATACACCCAGTTCATTGATGTGGTTCAGTTGCTATTGTTATTACGTAGCCAGAAGCACAGGTGCCTAGAATTTAGTGTTTGATACAGATTAGCTCGCCCCCGGGGTCAGGCACTGTTCTTACCCCATTTCAGTGCTAAGGAAGCAGATCTGGAAAGAGGAAGTGAGCTGCCCACCAGCACAGACCCAGGCCGTCTGGCTTCAGAGCCTGTGCTCAGTGATTTGCTGCTGGTCCTGGTGGCTCTTGCCTCGCCAAGGGAGATGAGAAGCTAGAACGAGTGGAACCTGGCCTGATCTCTCCCAGAGTCCCACGTGCTTGTGCAGGTGTGGAAACCCAGGCAGGCAGAGTCCAGCGTGTCTGGAGCTGTCTCTGTCGTGCTCCCTGTGTTTCTCTCCTATGGTTAGCCCAGACCTTTGGTAGCACTTTGTGTTAACATCCCTGCCTCAGCCGGACCCTGGAGAAATGAAGCAAAAACCTCTGAGTGGCAGGAAAAACCTCACACTCCGAGGCCAGTTCAGGAGAAATCGGAGTGAAGGACCCCTGGGATGGGTGTTCTTCAGGGGATAAAGCCAAAGCTACCTTTGTCACTACAAGAGCCTCTTCTTGTGCCAGGCTTGGTGGGTACAATGGACACGGTTGGTGCCCTGCCCAGGCTACCTTTACCGGGAGGATGTGCTCAGCCCTCAGCTGCTATGAGAGTTAGCCGCTAATATTCCCAGCTGTCCCCTTCTCTGGAGACATACAGGAGCGCAGCCTTGCCCAGGAGCTTATACTGTTCTCATCTTCCTTCCCCCACATGAGGGAAGCACACAGTCGGTGACTGACTGACACAAGTACCTTTCCTGTGTTGGGACCAGCCCTGTGGCGCAGTTCACAGTCCAGAGCTCCCCGTGGGATCAGGCTGAAGGAGGTCCAGCAGAGACCACATCCTTGCTGAGCTCTTGTCTCCTGCCCTGTCTGGTTTCTTTCACTCCCTCTCTCCCGAGACCCTCCCTCAATCATCACATGCACCTGAGTTTCTGTCTCAGGCTCTGCTTCTGGGGAACTGCACCAAAGGCAGTGATCCTGGCGCAAGTTGCCCTTGGGGAGCTCAGAGTTTCCCTTATATGCGTTAACAGCACCATGCCATCCCCACTTGGCAACCCCAGAATGCCTCCACACAGCTAACTCCTGGGTTCTTCCAGCTCAGTGCACACCCAGATATGCCAGCATGTCATCGTAGAATACAGGAGCTCAGGAGTCAGACAGCAGCTCAGTGCAAATCTCAGCTGTGCCGCCTTCCAGCCGTAAGACTTTAAGAACATTGCTCTGTCTTTATACGAGCTTCCCCAGCAGTTAAAATGTGAATCCTTCCAGCGGCTCACATAAGAAAAGGTACATGTAAGTGCCTGGTGAATAGTAAATGCTCATTAATGGTAGCATGGATTATTTCAAACATGCTTTTCTTCATGAACATACAAGTAAATATATACAGAAAATGAAATACAAATTTAAAACACCCGGAGTCTCTCACTGGAGGATGCAGTTTCTTGCCATACATGTGTCATTCCCCATCTGTGCCACTTCTGGCCACAGGCTCGGGGAGGTCAGGGCTTTCTTTTCAGAGTTCTTTCTTCACCCGACCTTCTATTTTGTCTCTTATCAGAGGACTTGTCAGCAATACCTAAACTTGTCTCCATGGAGCTGAGCTGATTCACAGCTCCAGTGGAAATCAGGGCTAAAAGTGGCTGCTTACGGTCCTTGTCCTGTGCTCCCTCAGACTAGAATAGATGACAGTTGGATGTTTGCTATGTAATTCCTGGGAAAAGATGGTCCGCGCCACCGCCAGACCCCACAACTGATGCCAGGCGGGCAGAACTTCAAGTATGTGGCAGGAGACCAAAGGCAGACAAAACAACTGCTTGGCAAGCTCTGTATCCCATCCTTCCCCCAACAGTCCCACTAGACGAGCCTTCAGCCTTTCACTGTGCCGAAGCTGCAGAGCAGTTATAGGGCTGGCCTTCACTTCTGGGGCAGGCAGTGTGTTCAGGAGGTAAGCGCTTACCTGGATTTGAGTCCAGCATTTACTAACTGCAAGAGCTTAGACCAGTTCCTTCTCTGAGCCTGGTGGACAGGCACTTACCAATTCATTTCTTCATTCATTCAGAAAACATGTTCTCTGGGCCAAGTTCCATGCTTGACTCCCCTGGAGACTCAGAGATGAAGAGTGACGGGCCCATACAGGGTTGCACAGGGTTAGACTTTAAAGTTAACGCTCTTACTAAAGTTAGGATCAGCCGGGCTCTGCTTCCAAAACAAATAAGCCCTGGAGTCTCTGACTTAGCACAAAAGATGTGGGTGTCTTCTCACTCACACAGTGTCTCATGTGGGCTGGGTGGTCCTCATCTGTCTTAGAAATGAGCCTTGAGTCACCAAGGCAAGGGAAGGGGAGCCCAGAGCATCCTCTAGAATGGATGTAAGGCAAGAAGTAGCTCCCATCACCCCCCCACATTGGCTGGACCCCAGGCCCTCAGCCCGCACCCGACTGCAGGGGGGCTCAGGCATGTGTTCTGCCACAGAACTGCTGGCGAAAACTGCCTCCAGGCAGAATTGCCTTGAATAGCCTTTGAGATGATTGCAGGGCACAGAGTGGGGACACATTTCACTCCTCAGGGACGACCTTTATACCAGCTCTTAATCCCACCCAGCCAGTGCTTCTGTGTGTGCATGGACAGCTGTTTCTCTGCTTAAGCACCAGGTGAAACTTCTGACTTGCGTTTGGGGGCCAGAGGGTATGAGAAAGCTTAGGCACGCCAGAATCACACCTAACAGAGCAAGAGGGTCATGCTCATACAGCCACTGGGGAAGGACGATCCAATTCGTCTTCTCCTTCTCGAGCCCCCAGCAGGGCAGACACTCACGGAGGGGAAGGACTGGCTGGATTGCCTGCAGCATCTCAGCTAAGCTCTCTCTGCTGTAAACTCACACGAGTGCACTGTGCACGGATGCTGTGGGGAAGGTCAGGCCTCTAAGCAAATGAGCATAAGAAAGTGTTAGAGATTGAAAGTTTGTTTGGAAAATAGTGAAGGCATTGAAAGAAAGCTAGACATGAACCCTAGCTCTAATTGGGGGAGCAAACATCATAATGGAGGTGACGTGAGTCTGAAGATGACTCAGTGCTCTCTGGTTGGTCCCGTGGGGAGGGACAGGGAGGACAGCGGACCAAGGTGAACAAAGGCACAGAAGCAGGCAGAAAGCAGCCCTGTCAGCGCAACGCGATTCACCCATAAAGCCAGCTGACTGGCCGCAGATGGTCAGATAGATGAGCTCCATCCACACGAACAGCTTCATCCTCTGTGATGACTCAGCAGGAATGACGGGCCTAATCTCCAGGCGGTGTTCGCCCATGACTTTGACTTTCTGCTGCCCAACCTACCACAGTAACCACAGCAACCCTTGGGACTGGAATAGAATGAAAGACATAGAAAGCACCTCAGGGCTTGTCATGGTCAGGATGTTTGAAACCTCAGTGGTTTGCCCATCTTTGCCATATCTCTGCACCATCCTTACTGTTCCTCAACGTTTTCCTTTAAATCAGCTTTCTCCTGTTTACGTACATGTCCTAGTCTGTCATGCAGGAATATCCATGAAATAATAGGTTTTAGTGTCATCTATGCTAATGTGTAATATGGTCTAAATCAGTAGGTGACCGCGTCACATAAAAAACACCTGTCTGCATTTGAAGTGTCTGTGGCACTTTTTGGAACTCTCTGGTACAGTCCCTTCATTTTAAAAATGAAGAAACTGGGCTTCCCTGGTGGCGCAGTGGTTGAGAGTCCGCCTGCCGATGCAGGGGACATGGGTTCGTGCCCCAGTCCGGGAAGATCCCACATGCCGCGGAGCGGCTGGGCCCGTGAGCCGTGGCCGCTGAGTCTGCACGTACGGAGCCTGTGCTCCACAACGGGAGAGGCCACAACAGTGAGAGGCCCGCGTACCGCAAAAAAAAAAAAAAAAAAAAGAAAAAATGAAGAAACTGAGGCTGGGGAGGAGGGGTCATTTGCCCAGAGTCACACACAGTCAGTTAGTGGCAGGGCTGGGTCCCTGTCCACAGCTCCGTCCGCTCTGCCAGGATAGCTCCCCATTGCTGTCCGTCCCTGTCCCAGTAGAAACGAGCTTTGTCCTTGCCCTGCCCAGTCCTGGGTAGGATCGGCTCTCCTGAGTCCCGAGCCTTGTCTCAGAGGCAGTGGCCAGTCTCTCCTGCCTTCTTGCCTCTAGGGGAAGGCCCTTGAGCTGTGATATAGAGATCGCAGAAATCTTCCTCTCCTCCTAGAGCTATACACTTGTTCTGTTAATGATGAAAATAATGACCATATTACTGATCCTACTTTACAGTGATGGGAGATGAGGAACAGAGAAAGTAAGTAACTTGCCCATGTCACAGAGCCGGGCAACCTGGACTCCAGCTCCAGTGTGTCTGCTTCCAACCTCCGCCCAGCCTCCACTCGTGACCCCCTCCCTGTCTCCGCTTTGCCCTCCCAGGAGCTCATCACCGCCTGGTACATCGGGTTCCTGACACTCATCCTTTCTTCATTTCTCGTCTACCTGGTTGAGAAGGATGTGCCGGAGGTGGATGCCCAAGGAGAAGAGATGAAAGAGGAGTTTGAGACCTACGCGGATGCCCTTTGGTGGGGTCTGGTGAGTCACCACCTTGAAGGCTGCCCGGTGGGGATTGGCTGTTAGGGACAGAGAGAGATGGAGGGCGTGGCATGGATGCGCTCGGTGGGGCCACTGCCTTCTGCAGCCGCAGGGGAGGGGAGGCCTCCTCCATTTCTGAACCTGCCCCTGGGAGACGCCCCCTGCAGGGTAGGCCCTTGGAAGGGGCTTTCCCATAGTGTTTATAAGAAGTCAGAGCTCTCAACAGTCTGGTCCTACGGTCACTCAGGTACCTTACCTCATTCGTCGTAGGCTGTCATCCGCCAAGCCGTGCTGTACAGACAGACACAGTGGCAGATGTAGATGTGTGTACCCAGACCCTCAAACACACCTAGAGACACACAGCCCCACACCCACAGGACACGTGGCACTAAAGCATTGCTCTAGGCAATTTTACATTTATAAATCTATTTGAAACTGAAATAACTCTTATTAGCCCCCTTTTAAAAATGGGGAAACTGAGGCATGAAGTTGAGTAACTAATTCAAGGACGATCTCTGAGCCAGTTAGTGGTTGACTTGGGATTTGAACTCAGGCATTTGGGTTCTAGAAGCCACACTCTTAACTGGTCTGGAAGCCTGTCTTCCACGTTCATAAGTACATGTGCGCTGATAACCTACACATGTAAACACACACAGGAATATTCAGCTCATACCAGGACAGACACGGGCACAGACCTTAGCCATCACATATACACACAATGCATATGAATACACCCCAAGAGCACATATATTTAGAATCATGGCTGTACACAAAATCGCACATAGGCAGATATACACATGAATGTATATCACATGCACATGTTTGCAATTATTGAAATATTCGTTGACTGATTGACTATAGGGAAGAAATCCTTAACTTAGAAACAGGTGTGGTCTCAAGGCTCCCGTATAAATTCGCTGGTACTTAGCACCATCTCTCCCATGGGAATCTTATTCTAAACAGGAACAGCACCCGGGTCAGCACAAAGGCTTGTAGGTGAAGCTCAGCTGATACATCATTAATTTCCTCTCCCTGGGAAGCCTCATGTCTGAACTCTTCTCTCTTCAGATCACACTGGCCACCATTGGCTACGGAGACAAGACGCCCAAAACGTGGGAAGGCCGTCTGATCGCAGCCACCTTTTCCTTAATCGGCGTCTCCTTTTTCGCCCTTCCAGCGGTGAGTATCTCTGGTGTTCTCCCTAGTGTGATGGGCAGGACCCCTCACCGCTTGGCCCCAGCTCAACTTTCCAGCCTCATCTTCCATCGTCTCGTATCTTGAATTCCAGCTCTATCAACTCAATAACCATCCCCATAGCGTGGTTTCCTGTCTCTCTTCCGTAGGCTGTGCTGATCCCTTTGCCAGGAGTGATCCCCCCAAACACCTACTCCTCTTTCAAGACCCAGTTTCTTTTTTTTTTAATTCTTTTTAATTGCAGTATAGCTGATTTGCAATGCTGTGCCCATCTCTGCTGTACAGCAAAGTGACTCAGTTATACACAGAGACATTCTTTTTTTTAATCTTTTCCATTATGGTTTATCACAGGATATTGAATATAGTTCCCCATGCTGTACCGTAGGACCTTGTTATTTATCCTCAAGACCCAGTTTCAATGCTGCCTTCTTTAGGCTGAGTTAGTCTTTCCCTCCTCTGGGCATAGCTCTTTAAAGGCGTTTCAGACCCCATGCTGGGATTGCACATTTCCAAATCTGCCTGCCCAGAAGACTGTGAGCTCCTGGGGAGCTGAGATTATGTCTTTCACCCACGTATTCCTTGCACGTAGCGGGTCCTTTGTATATGTGAGTTTCCTTCCCTTGCCCTGTCATCTACTGGTTTATATAAAAAATGCATTTCCCTCAAGTATAAGTTTTGACCCCTGATAGAGTAACTTCCCCAAAGCCCAGTGCCCATTAGTGTAATAACAGCAATAATAATAGATAGCATTTGTTGAACATAGTGTGCCCTAGATTCAGGCCAATGGTGTGCTTTACCTACACCATCTCACTTAATCTTTGTGACAACATTAGGAGTTTGGCGCTACATTTATCTCCGTTTTCCAGATGAGAAGACCGAGGCTTAATTGGGTTAGTGAAGTTTCCACAGTCACAGGGCTTTGGGTTGTGGAGCCAGGGACCCAGGTCTGCTCATTCCAAGCCTGGCTCTTAATCACAAAACTTGAAGAGAACCTTCTTGTATAACAAACCCTCTTCCCTGCCCTTCACCTCCCATCCTTTTGTGGCTAACGTTCTTTGACCACTGCAGCCCTACCTGGTCTGTTTTTTTCCTAAGCTGTTTGACCTTGGGCACATGGCCTTTCTGATTCTCAGTTTCCTTATCTGTAACAGGTGAGGGCCAGTGAGGGTGCGACTTGGTCTCTAAATTCTCTCTTGACTTGAAAAGGGTGTGTTCCTACCTGTGTAATTCACATGAGAGTCCGACCTGGAAATCAAAACAGATCACAATTCAGAGGGATTCCAGCCAGACTAAAAGCCTCAAGTGACAATTCAAGCAACTAAAATATTTTTTAAATTCCCTTAATAGTAACTGGGAATCCATTCTGCATCATACTCCTTACTAGGCAGTTCCTATTACATTATCTCACTTTTTTTCCTAACAGAGTTATGCGGCAGGTACCTTTATCCTACTTCCGTGTGGTAGAAAGTGAGATGCAGCAGAGAGGAGGCTGGCCCAGGGTCTCACTGCAGGGAAGTGGCAGAGTCAGGAAGCCCTGGCTTTAAGGCTCCACTTAACCCAGCTCCTACTCGTTGGAAGAGAAAGAAGGGATCTTTCCTCCTCCCCTTGGCTTCAGTGTCGTCCTGCTGCTGGGAGCCGGGCTGGGGCTCTGGGAGAGTCTGGGTGGGGCTGACTTCAGGGCCTGACCTCTCCCTTCAGGGCATCCTGGGGTCCGGGCTGGCGCTCAAGGTGCAGGAGCAACACCGTCAGAAGCACTTTGAGAAAAGGAGGAAGCCCGCTGCTGAGCTCATCCAGGTCTGTCTGCCTGGGGCTGAACTGGAATGGAACTGAGATCCCGCGTAGCTGCCTCTGCTTGTGTGTCTGTGTGTCTGTCTCTGTGTGTGTGTCTGTAGACAGCCAGGCAGCAGTGGGTGTTGGTCTCCTGCCAGCTCTCCATCCTTATCTCTCCCCCAACCGTGGGCTGGGGGTTGGGGACCATCGTGAGAATGGTGGGAGAGGCAGAGTGTTCCCTCTTTCACTTCAGAGAAAGTTCCTGCTTTGTGGTTTTATGGGCCACTGGGAGCGCAGAGAATAGGAAAAGAGAGCGTTCTGCCTCTAGCTGCCTGGGACTGCATGTCTGCGTGACCACCCACGCGTGAACTTGTGTCCAGTTGCAGTGAGGGTCTCTGTGGGTCAGATACAGGATGTTATCCTCCATACTGTAGTTTCTAGGCCAGTGCTGATCTCTGAGTCCACTCTGTCTTCGCAAACCCCAAACCATCACGGTATACAGAAGATCTAGTATATTAGAATCAAAACCTCATCTCCTGGGCTGTCCCTTGCACTGGGAAATGCACAGAAGTGGCACAGAAGACTGTTTGTCTTCCTACCTGTTGGAGAAATCTCAAGGAATCTTGCAACGAGAGTAATCCCTGCTCCTTTCAGGGATCTTCTACCCAGTACCTGCCTCCCCCGTCCACTGTAGTTCACCTCTCCACACCCCACACCATCAATTATAGCTCTGAGATGATGGGGTCAAGGAAGGCTTTCTTCCCATAGGAGCTACAGAAAGCCAAGAATCCGGCTTCTCTGGATATGACCTCACTGCACGTTATACTCTTAGGTGTCAAGGGCTTTCTGTTTTAATGTTGTGGGATTCCATGTGAAAGTTTCGGGTGACACCAGGTCATTCCTGCCCCTCTTTTCTCCTCCCCAGGCCGCCTGGAGGTACTATGCTACCAACCCCAACAGGATTGATCTTGTGGCGACATGGAGGTTCTATGAATCAGTCGTCTCTTTTCCGTTCTTCAGGCAAGTGGCCACTCATCTGAATGCTCAGAGCGTGACTGACCATCCCTCCCGTGGGTCTGTATTTGTGCCTGTTGGCTTCACGGTTTCCC
Source organism: Aethalodelphis obliquidens (assembly GCF_003676395.1). Taxonomy (NCBI): domain Eukaryota; kingdom Metazoa; phylum Chordata; class Mammalia; order Artiodactyla; family Delphinidae; genus Aethalodelphis; species Aethalodelphis obliquidens. Next base: position 8,840,966 of record NW_020837985.1, on the reverse strand, counting down.
GGAGGACGTCCTTCAGGGCAGTGGTTCCCAATCTGGGCTGCATGTTAGAATCATTAGAGCTTAAAATATCCCAATGCCCAGACCATACCCAGGCAGATTCAATCCGAATCCCCAGGGTTGCAGCCCAGGTATCAGTATTTTTTAAAGCTCCCCAGATGACCCCAGGGTGTCACCCAGCATTTCCAACTAAACAGTGTGGAGTGGCTGAAAAGGGAGGTCGGGCCAGTGTTTGAGCAGATCAGTGGCTGAGGAAGTGAGGATCCAGTGCAATGGGCCACCCTGGCGGTCCTGGAGGCTGCAGCACCTGCCCATGGCCTGCACCGCCAGACCGCTCTGGACAGGGGGACAGGCATGGGGAAGAAGCAGCTGGGGGCCCAGAGATGTGGTTTTGTGTTCTCAGAGGTGGGAGATTAAACGAAAGGCTTCAGGAAAAAAAAAAAAAAAATTAAAACCTCTTCCTATGGCCAGCACCTAAGTTATTTTTTTTATTATTTTTTTAAAAATTTCTTTTGGCCACGCCACACAGCTTATGGGGTCCTAGTTCCCCGACCAGGGATCAAACCCATGCCCCCTGCAGTGGAAGCGCAGAGTCCTAGCCACTGGACCGCCAGGGAAGTCCCTGGCCAGCACCTATGAAAAGGGAGAAGGAAATGAATACTTATTGGATGTCCAGTATGTTCCTGGAATCCAAGTTCACATTTCATTTAATTCTCACCGGCATCCTATGAAATAAGTCAGAGGTTCTCAAATGTCAGGGTGCGTTAAAATCAGTGGGGGACTGTAAACACCAGCTCCTGCATCCACCGTCAGCAATTTCAGTGGCGTCAGAGTAGCTAAAGCACCTTGCATAGGCGCCCCTGTTGATTCCAACACAGTGGCCCATGGTGCATCCTTGGAGACAGGCGGGGTGGTCGGTATCACCAGGCTCCTCTCGTGGATGAGCCAGCTGGGGCTCAGGAACTTTGGTCATTTTGGCCAGTGCCAGCCACATCTAGAGGCCCCCAAAGCCCATGATCTTTTCACTACTTGGGCTTCTGAAATAGACCGCACCTTGCCAGGTTTTGTTTTTTAATTTTTGAATTTTATTTTATTTATTTTTTTATACAGCAGGTCCTTATTAGTCATAAATTTTATACACATCAGTGTATACATGTCAATCCCAATCGCCCAATTCATCACACCACCACCACCCCGCCTCTTTCCCCCCTTGGTGTCCATACGTTTGTTCTCTACATCTGTGTCTGTATTTCTGCCCTGCAAACTGGTTCATCTGTACCATTTGTCTAGGTTCCACATATACACATTAATATATGATATTTGTTCTTCTCTTTCTGACTTACTTCACTCTGTATAACAGTCTCTAGATCCATCCACGTCTCTACAAATGACCCAATTTCGTTCCTTTTTATGGCTGAGTAATATTCCATAGTATATATGTACCACATCTTCTTTATCCATTCGTCTGTCGATGGGCATTTAGGTTGCTTCCATGACCTGGCTATTGTAAATAGTGCTGCAATGAACATTGGGGTGCATGTGTCTTTTTGAATTATGGTTTTCTCTGGGCATATGCCCAGTAGTGGGATTGCTGGGTCATATGGTAATTCTATTTTTAGTTTTTTTAAGGAACTTCCATACTGTTCTCCATAGTGGCTGTATCAGTTTACATTCCCACCAACAGTGCCAGAGGGTTCCCTTTCCTCCACACCCTCTCCAGCATTTGCTGTTTGTAGATCTGGCGATGCCCATTCTAACCAGTGTGAAGTGATACCTCGTTGTAGTTTTGATTTCCATTTCTCTCATAATTAGTGATGCTGAGCATCTTTTCATGTGCCTCTTGGCCATCTGTATGTCTTCTTTGGAGAGATGTCTATTTAGGTCTTCTGCCCATTTTTGGATTAGATTGTATGTTTCTTTAATACTGAGCTGCATGAGCTGTTTATATATTTTGGAGATTAATCCTTTGTCTGTTGATTCGTTTGCAAATATTTTCTCCCATTCTGAGGGTTGCCTTTTCATATTTTTTCTTGTGCCCTACCCAGGTACGTGGGGAGTTCCTTGCCTTTTAGGAGGTCTGAGGTCTTCTGCCAGCGCTCAGTGGGTGTTCTGTAGGAGAGTTCCACGTGTAGATGTATTTCTGATGTATCTGTGGGGAGGAAGGTGATCCCCGCATCTTACTCTTCCGCCATCTTCTCCGACTGCCGAGAAATCATAAAGGGGCTTTTCTGGCACAAGGTGGCCATCCCTGGTTTCACATCCACATGATCTCAGGCACAAACCTCCTTGTTTTTCCATTTTGTCTTTAAGTTACTTGTTGAAACAACTGGCCCGTGGTCCCAAGGACTGTCCGGCTTCGGCTGGTGGGGCCCCCCCCAGAGCCGGCAGCCTCAGTGAGGCCGCCCTCCCCTCGGGCTTCGGGGCAGTTCAGCCAGTCTTTTCATCTTGTTTATGGTTTCTTTTGCTTTGCAAAAGGTTTTAAGTTTCATTAGGTCCCATTTGTTTATTTTTGTTTTTATTTCCATTACTATAGGAGGTGGGTCAAAAAAGATCTTGCTGTGATTTATGTCGAAGAGTATTCTTATGTTTTCCTCTAAGAGTCTTTTTTTTTTTTTTTTTTGCGGTACTGGGACCTCTCACTGTTGTGACCTCTCCCGTTGCGAATAACAGGCTCCGGACGCGCAGGCTCAGCGGCCATGGCTCACGGGCCTAGCCGCTCCACGGCATGTGGGATCTTCCCGGACCGGGGCACGAACCCGTGTCCCCTGCATCGGCAGGCGGACTCTCAACCACTGCTCCACCAGGGAAGCCCCCTCTAAGAGTTTTATTGTGTCCTGTCTTACATTAAGGTCTCTAATCCATTTGAGTTTATTTTTGTATATGGTGTTAGGGAGTGTTCTAATTTCATTCTTTTACATGTAGCTGTCCAGTTTTCACAGCACCACTTATTGAAGAGACTATCTATTCTCCATTGTATATCCTTGCCCCCTTTGTCATAGATTAGTTGACCATAGGTGCGTGGGTTTATCTCTGGGCTTTCTATCTTGTTCCATTGATCTTTGTTTCTGTTTTTGTGCCAGTACCATATTGTCTTGATTACTGTAGCTTTGTAGTATAGTCTGAAATCAGGGAGTCTGATTCCTCCAGCTCCGTATTTTTTCCCTCAAGACTGCTTTGGCTATTCAGGGTCTTTTGTGTCTCCATATAAATTTTAAGATGATTTGTTCTAGTTCCGTAAAAAATGCCATTGGTAATTTGATAGGGATTGCATTGAATCTGTAGATTGCTTTGGGTAGTATAGTCATTTTCACAATATTGATTCTTCCAATCCAAGAACATGGTATATCTCTCCATCTGTTGGTATCATCTTTAATTCCTTTCATCAGTGTCTTATAGTTTTCTGCATACAGGTCTTTTGTCTCCATAGGTAGCTTTATTCCTAGGTATTTTATTCTTTTTGTTGAAATGGTAAATGGGAGTGTTTCCTTAATTTCTCTTTCAGATTTTTCATCATTAGTGTATAGGAATGCAAGAGATTTCTGTGCATTAATTTTGTACCCTGCAACTTTACCAGATTCCTTGATTAGCTCTAGTAGTTTTCTGGTGGCATCTTTAGGATTCTCTATGTATAGTATCATGTCATCTGCAAACAGTGACAGTTACTTCTTCTTTTCCAGTTTGTATTCCTTTTATTTCTTTTCCTTCTTTGATTGCGTGGCTAGGACTTCCAAAACTATGTGGAATAATAGTGGTGAGAGTGGATATCCTTGTCTTGTTCCTGATCTTAGAGGAAATGCTTTCAGTTTTTCACCATTGAGAATGATGTTTGCTGTGGGTTTGTTGTATATGGCCTTTATTATGTTGAGGTAGGTTCCCTCTATGCCCACTTTCTGTAGAGCTTTTATCATAAATGGGTGTTGAATTTTGTCAAAAGCTTTTTCTACATCTATTGAGATGATCATATGGTTTTTATTCTTCAGTTTGTTCATATGGTTTATCACATTGATTGATTTACATATATTGAAGAATGCTTGCATCCCTGGGATAAATCCCACTTGATCGTGGTGTATGATCCTTTTAATGTGTTGTTGGATTCTGTTTGCTAGTATTTTGTTGAGGACTTTTGCATCTCTGTTCATCAGTAATATTGGCCTGTAATTTTCTTTTTTTGTAGTATCTTTGTGTGGTTTTGGTATCAGGATGATGGTGGCCTCATACAATGAGTTTGTGAGTGTTCCTTCCTCCACAATTTTTTGGAAGAGTTTGAGAAGGATGGGTGTTAGCTCTTCTCTAAATGTTTGATAGAATTCACCTGTGAAGCCATCTGGTCCTGGACTTTTGTATGTTGGAAGATTTTTAATCACAGTTTCAATTTCATTACTTGTAATTGGTCTGTTGATATTTTCCATTTCTTCCTGGTTCAGTCTTGGAAGGTTATACGTTTCTAAGAATTTGTCCATTTCTTCCAGGTTGTCCATTTTATTGGCATAGAGTTGCTTGTAGTAGTCTCTTGGGATGCTTTGTATTTCTGCGGTGTCTGTTGTAACTTCTCCTTCTTCATTTCTAATTTTATTGATTTGAGTCCTCTCCCTCTTTTTCTTGATGAGTCTGGCTAATGGTTTATCAATTTTGTTTATCTTCTCAAAGAACCAGCTTTTAGTTTTATTGATCTTTGCTATTGTTTTCTTTGTTTCTATTTCATTTATTTCTGCTCTGATCTTTATGATTTCTTTCCTTCTTCTAACTTTGGGTTTTGTTTGTTCTTCTTTCTCTAGTTCCTTTAGGTGTAAGGTTAGCTTGTTTATTTGAGATTTTTCTTGTTTCTTCAGGTAGGCTTGTATAGCTATAAACTTCCCTCAGAACTGCTTTTGCTGCATCCCATAGGTTTTGGATCATCGTGTTTTCATTATCATTTGTCTCTAGGTATTTTTTGATTTCCTCTTTGATTTGTTCAGTGATATCTTGGTTATTTAGTAACGTATTGTTTAGCCTCCATGTGTTTGTGTTTTTTACGTTTTTTTCCCTGTAATTGATTTCTAATCTCATAGCATTGTGGTCAGAAAAGATACTTGATATGATTTCAATTTTCTTAAATCTACTGTGGCTTGATTTGTGACCCAAGATGTGATCTATCCTGGAGAATGTTCCATGCATACTTGAGAAGAAAGTGTAATCTGCTGTTTTTGGATGGAATGTCCCATAAATATCAATTAAATCTGTCTGGTCTGTTGTGTCATTTAAAGCTTCTGTTTCCTTATTTATTTTCATTTTGGATGATCTGACCATTGGTGTAAGTGAGGTGTTAAAGTCTCCCACTATTATTGTGTTATTGTCAATTTCCTCTTTTTAGCTGTTAGCAGTTGTGTTATGTATTGAGGTGTCCTATGTTGAGTGCATAAATATTTATAATTGTTATATCTTCTTCTTGGATTGATCCCTTGATCATTATGTAGTGTCCTTCCTTGTCTCTTGTAACGTTCTTTATTTTAAAGTCTATTTTATCTGATACGAGTATTGCTACTCCAGCTTTCTTTTGATTTCCATTTGCATGGAATATCTTTTTCCATCCCCTCCCTTTGAGTCTGTATGTGTCCCTATGTCTGAAGTGGGTCTCTTGTAGACAGCATATATATGGGTCTTGTTTTTGTATCCATTCAGCAAGCCTGTGTCTTTTAGTTGAAGCATTTAATCCATTCACGTTTAAGGTAATTATTGATATGTATGTTCCTATGACCATTTTCTTAATTGTTTTGGGTTTGTTTTTATAGGTCCTTTTCTTTTTTTTTTTTTCATTTTAACATCTTTATTGGAATATAATTGCTTTACAATGGTATGTTAGTTTCAGCTTCACAACAAAATGAATCAGTTATATATATACATATGTTCCCATATCTCTTCCCGCTTGCGTCTCCCTCCCTCCCACCCTCCCTATCCCACCCCTCCAGGCGGTCACAAAGCACCGAGCTGATCTCCCTGTGCTATGCGGCTGCTTCCCACTAGCTATCTACCTTACGTTTGGTAGTGCATATATGTCCATGCCTCTCTCTCGCTTTGTCACCGTTTACCCTTCCCCCTCCCCATAGCCTCAAGTCCATTCTCTAGTAAGTCTGTGTCTTTATTCCTGTTTCACCTCTAGGTTTTTCATGACATTTTTTTTCTTAAATTCCATATATATGTGTTAGCATACGGTATTTGTCTCTCTCTTTCTGACTTACTTCACTCAGTATGACAGACTCTAGGTCTATCCACCTCATTACAAATAGCTCAATTTCATTTCTTTTTATGGCTGAGTAATATTCCATCATGTATATGTGCCACATCTTCTTTATCCATTCATCCGATGATGGACACTTAGGTTGTTTCCATCTCCTGGCTATTGTAAATAGAGCTGCAATGAACATTTTGGTACATGACTCTTTTTGAATTATGGTTTTCTCAGGGTATATGCCCAGTAGTGGGATTGCTGGGTCATATGGTAGTTCTATTTGTAGTTTTTTAAGGAACCTCCATACTGTTCTCCACAGTGGCTGTATCAATTTACATTCCCACCAACAGTGTAAGAGGGTTCCCTTTTCTCCACACCCTCTCCAGCATTTATTGTTTCTAGATTTTTTGAGGATGGCCATTCTGACTGGTGTGAGATGATATCTCATTGTAGTTTTGATCTGCATTTCTCTAATGATTAGTGACGTTGAGCATTCTTTCATGTGTTTGTTGGCAGCCTGTGTATCTTCTTTGGAGAAATGTCTATTTAGGTCTTCTGCCCATTTTTGGATTGGGTTGTTTGTTTTTTTGTTATTGAGCTGCATGAGCTGCTTATAAATTTTGGAGATTAATCCTTTGTCAGTTGCTTCATTTGCAAATATTTTCTCCCATTCTGAGGATTGTCTTTTGGTCTTGTTTATGGTTTCCTTTGCTGTGCAAAAGCTTCCAAGTTTCATTAGGTCCCATTTGTTTACTTTTGTTTTTATTTCCATTTCTCTAGGAGGTGGGTCAAAAAGGAGATATAGGTCCTTTTCATCTCTTGTGTTTCCCACTTAGAGAAGTTCCTTTAGCATTTGTTGAAGAGGCGGTTTCGTGGTGCTGAATTCTCTTAGCTTTTGCTTGTCTGTAAAGCTTTTGATTTCTTCATCGAATCTGAATGAGATCCTTGCTGGGTAGAGTAATCTTGGTTGTAGGTTGTTCCCTTTCATCACTTTAAGTATATCATGCCACTCCTTTCTGGCTTGTAGAGTTTCTGCTGAGAAATCAGCTGTTAACCTTATGGGAGTTCCCTTGTATGTTATTTGTCATTTTTCCCTTGCTGCTTTCAATAATTTTTCTTTGTCTTTAATTTTTGCCAGTTTGATTACTATGTGTCTCGGCATGTTTCTCCTTGGGTTTATCCTGTATGGGACTCTCTGTACTTCCTGGACTTGGGGGGCTATTTCTTTTCCCGTGTTAGAGAAGTTTTTGACTATAATCTCTTCAAATATTTTCTCAGGTCCTTTCTCTCTCTCTTCTCCTTCTGGGACCTCTATAATGCGAATGCTGTTGTGTTTAATGTTGTCCCAGAGGTCTCTTAGGCTGTCTTCATTTCTTTTCATTCTTTTTTCTTTATTCTGTTCCATGGCAGTGAATTCCACCATTCCATCTTCCAGGTCACTTATCCATTCTTCTGCCTCAGTTTTTCTGCTATTGATTCCTTCTAGTGTATTTTTCATTTCAGTTATTGTATTGTTCATCTCTGTTTGTTTGTTCTTTCATTCTTCTAGGTGTTTGTCCTTTAATTCTTCTATAAGTCTTTGTTAAACATTTCTTGCATCTTCTCGATCGTTGCCTCCATTCTTTTTCTGAGGTCCTGGATCTTCTTCACTCTCATTATTCTGAATTCTTTTTCTAGAAGGTTCCCTATCTCCACTTCATTTAGTTGTTTTTCTGGGTTTTTATCTGTTTCTTCCTCTGGTATATAGCTCTCTGCCTTTTCATCTTGTCTGTCTTTCTGTGAATGTGGTTTTTGTGCCACAGGCTGCAGGACTGTAGTTCTTCTTGCTTCTGCTGTCTGCCCTCTGGTGGATGAGGCTATCTAAGAGGCTTGTGCAAGCTTCCTGATGGGAGGGACTGGTGGTGGGTAGAGCTGGGTGTTGCTCTCATGGGCAGAGCTCAGTAAAGCTTTAAGCCACTTGACTGCTGATGGGTGGGGCTGGGTTCCCTCCCTGTTGGTTGTTTGGCCTGAGGCAACCCAACAATGGAGCCTACCTGGGCTCTTTGTTAGGGCTAATGGCGGACTCTGGGAGGGCTCACGCCAAGGAGTACTTCCCAGAACTTCTGTTGCCAGTGTCCTTGTCCCTGCAGTGAGCCACAGCCACCCCCTGCCTCTGCAGGAGACCCTCCCACACTAGCAGGTAGGTCTGGTTCAGTCTCCCCTAGGGTCACTGCTCCTTCCCCTGGGTCCCAATGCACACACTACTTTGTGTGTGCCCTCCAAGAGTGGAGTCTCTGTTTCCCCCAGTCCTTTTGAAGTCCTGCGATCAAATCCCACTAGCCTTCGAAGTCTGATTCTCTAGGAATGCCTCCTCCTGTTGCCAGAACCCCAGGTTGGGAACCTGACGTGGGGCTCAGAACCTTCACTCCAGTGGGTGAGTGTTCTCCAGTCACCCACCCAGCGGTTATGGGATTTGATTTTACTGGGATTGTGCCCCTCCTACCATCTCATTGTGGCTTCTCCTTTGTCTTTGGATGTGGGGTATCTTTTTTGATGAGTTCCAGCGTCTTCCTGTCGATGATTGTCCAGCAGGTAGTTGTGATTCTGGTGTTCTCACAAGAGGGAGTGAGAGCACGTCCTTCTACTCCACCATCTTGGTTCCTGATCTCAGTAATCTAAGCTTTCACCTTAGGAGACTAGAGGTGCCCGTGACTCGCCGCTAGTTGCGCTCAGGCAGGAAACACGCTCACCGACACCATCAGCGAAGTGCCCAAAATCTTTGCTAGATTTTAGACACTGTGGTCCAGAGCTCAGATTTTTAAGTGTGTGGATAGAAGCCTGGGTGGATAGGACCCTTGAGTTGGAAGAAGTAGAGGGACACTCAGAACTCATACCTGGAGTGGAAACCCTGCCCTGAAGCGTGTTTCTGCCACGTGTCTGGGTTCATGAACCATAGCGTGACCCAGTGCTGGACGGGTGGCTCCCCCAGCCCCATCCCACCTTCCCACACCTCATGGTGGAGCCTGGGGCCAGGCTCTGAACTCGGCCTCAATTTTCCCTCCACTTCCATCCCTGGACTGTGGTAAAGGTTTAAGAAAATTCATGACATCATGACTGACTCATTTCCCTGCATAAAACCTTCCACTGGATAACCATGATGAAGAGAACAAGATCCCAACCCTGACCACGACCCGCAGGGCCCCAGAACCTCAGGGCTCTGCTTACCTCTCCCATCTCAGCATCTATGGTGCTGTTACTCCCAAGAGGGTCTAGTGGCACGTGGCATTTTCTAGTCCAGGCATTCGGTCCACCAATATTTTTGAGCCCCTTGTATATGCTAAGGATTGGACCAGACCATGCAGGTCACAAGTGACTTGTGAAGGACTCTGACCTTGATCCTGAAAGCGAAGAGAAGCCACTGGCAGCAGAGAATGACATGATCAGATGTGTGTTTCAGGAAAGTGACAGGAGCGAGGATGGATTGGACAGGCTCAGGATTCTACACAAGGAGATCAGCTAACAAAGGAATGCAGGATTCAGGGGAAGAGGAAATGTGAGAGCTTAAACCAAGGTAACAGCAGTAGGAAGGGACGATGGAGGGAGGACCCGAAAGGGAATAAGCAAAGGGAAAGAAACTCAGGGAGTGATGACTTGTGGGAGAGTTAATGAGATGAGAAGAAGCAAGGCTTCCGTAATGGAATGATAAATTTTGGTTTACTAACTGTGTCTTCTTACTTGTAATTAGATTTACTCAGAAGATGATCTCTGTGATTCCTTTTGATTCTAACATTCGATTGTTGCTATAATCATTTTGGGATAGTATCAGCTTTCCTGGGGATAACAAGGGTCTTAGAATGGGCAGGTGGCTTCTCCTGAAGAGAACAGAGTGACCTTGAACTCAAAAACAAGAACTTGTGCAAACCACATTGAATTCTGAATCAAGATTTCTGTTTGCTTTGCATCCCAAGGTCTTGGCAAGAGGCCCATTCTTTTGCGTTGATTTATTACAAATAAGGCATTGTCCCAGCTGTCGGAGACTCCAAGGAATACGTTGTGCTGCAGACAGCAGCCGTGATATGGGAATGGCTTTTACACTAAGAGAGAACATTTCTTTCCGTTTTTCAAGGACAAAAGTATAAAACCACTAGAGAATTCACTTGGTAACCATTCTGAAGCAAGGCCGTCCCTTGGGAGAAGAATGCCGCCCACCCCCCCCCCCCCCCCCCCCCATATTCCAACCCACTCCATATGTTTAATGGCAAAAAAGAAAAAAAAAAAGTAGCTGATAATACACTGGTGTGTCCTCACCTGCTTCCTAAAGGCTTTTTTATTTGATTTACTTTTTTGAAAGAACACTTTATTGAGATATATTTCATATACTACAAAAGGATTTCACATACCATAAAAGGTACCCTTTTAAAGTAACAATTTGGTAGGTTTTTAGTATATTCACAAAGTTGGGCATTGATCGCCACTATCTAACTCCAGAGTATTTTCATTACCCCAAACACAAGCCCTGTGCCCTTTAGCAGTTACTCTTGGTTCCCTCTTCTCCCCCAGCCCTTTGCAAACCACTAATATTTTCTCTCTCAATTCTGCCTATTCTGCACATTTCATATAAAAATAAAATCTTATAATGTGATTTCTTTCATTTGTCATAGTATTTTCAAGTTGCATCTATGTTGTCTTGTGTATCAGAACTTTTTCCTTTTATGGCTGAATAATACTCCATCATATATATCCCACTGTATTTATCCATTCGTCAGTTGATGCATATTTGTGGTATTTCCACTTTTTGGGCCATGAACATTCAGGTACGTGTTGCGTGGATATGTGTTTCCAATGCTCTTGGGTGTATACCTAGGAGTGGAATAGGTAACTCTATGTTTAACTTTTTGAGGAACTGCCAGACTGTTTTCCATGGTGGCTGCACCACTTTCTAGTCCTCCAAAAGATTTTGAAGGATGAAGTTGTGTAGTCCATTTCTAAGAGTGGTGTCAGGGCTTCCCTGGTGGCGCAGTGGTTGAGAGTCCGCCTGCCGATGCGGGGGACGCGGGTTCGTGCCCCGGTCTGGGAAGATCCCACATGCCGCGGAGCGGCTGGGCCCGTGAGCCATGGCCGCTGAGCCTGCGCGTCCAGAGCCTGTGCTCCGCAACGGGAGAGGCCACAGCAGTGAGAGGCCCGCGTACCGCAAAAAAAAAAAAAAAAAGAGTGGTGTCATATCAGTTTCCAGCAAGCATAGTTCTTTGTTAATTTGCAAGCATATGTGTGTATGTATACACACGTGTACATATGTGTATGTATGTACATGCATATTTTGGGCTAGCAGTGATGAGTGATGGTATTGCCTTTTTTGTTTTTCTTTTGTGATTACTTAAAATTATAAAATCGTTACTTTTGAATTGCAAAGAACCTCAGAGAGTGTCAAGTCCCACCCCAATTTCATATGAGAAGAAACTGAGGCCCCCCCAGCAGCTCAGGGGCTTGCTCAAGGCCACACGTCACGTTGGGCATAGCTGGGACCAAACCCAGGTCTTCTGATTTGCTGGCCCATGGAAACTGTGTAGCCCTCGTAGAAGTAGGTGGTAGGAGGCTGAGAAGGTACAGGAAGATGCTGGGGGGATGGGAGATTGTACATCCTCATGCACAAGCAGAGAAGAGAGCAGACATTAAAAACCAGATGTTGCTTACCACCAACAAAAACACATGCACACAGATTTGTTCCCTAAAAGTGATAGAATTGTCTATAGCTGCGCCGCCCAGTATGGAGACCACTAGTTACATGTGGCTGTTGAGCATCTATTACTAGTTACTGTGGAATTGACTTGCTAATTTTCTTCCATCTTAATTTAAACAGCCATATGTGATGATTGATTAGCGGCTACCGTTGGACAGTGCAGCTTTGGAATCATGAGATATTAGAACTAAAGTGAAGCTGAGACTTAGGCCCAAGAAACAGAAGTTACTTGACCAAGAAGACCCAGTTAATTTATTGTAGAACCAGAACTTGTTCTTTTTATGACCAGGGTCAAGATTACTGGAGTGCTTAGAAATGGGGAAGGGGGACTATATGCTGTAACCCTTTGCTACGGCCAAATAATATTGGATCTGTTTTCCTACAGGCTATCTCGTTTAATCTTTAGAATGTCCTGGGAGATAAGTAGAATGGGTGACTCCATTTTTCATAGCCATAAGCTTATAGGTGAAGACTCGGAGCATCAGTGAGATTAATCAGCTTGTCTAATGTCACCCAGCTAGTAAGCAATGGAGCGAAGATCGGAACCCAGGTCTTATGCCAAAGCCCATTATATCTCTGGAAAGAAAGAGTTTTTTGGGGGTTTTTTTGGGTTTTTTTTGTTTTTTTGCGGTACGTGGGCTTCTCACTGTTGTGGCCTCTCCCGTTGCGGAGCACAGGCTCCGGACACGCAGGCTCAGCAGCCATGGCTCACGGGCCCAGCTGCTCTGCGGCATGTGGGTGGTCACTGGCTTGCGGGGGGTGGGGGGGAGTGGGGAGGTTGGGGAGTTCTGATGCTGGAGGGGGAGGCATGGCATCATTGTCCTGTAACATGAGAAGGGAATGGAAGTGGTGCCTCTAAGTCTTTTTTTAAATTGAAATATAGCTGATTTACAATATTGTGTTAGTTTCAGGTATACAGCATAGCGACTCAGTTATATAATTTTTCAGATGATTTTCCATTATAGGTTACTACAAGATCCTCCCTGTGCTATACAGTAAATCCTTGTTGCTTGTCTATTTTATGTATAGTAGGGTGTATCTGATAGTCCCATACTCCTAATTTATCCCTCCCTTTAGCACTGCCCCCCCCCGCCCGAGCCCTCTGCTCCCATCCTGCCCTTGGCCCACTGCCTTGCCTTCTCCTTCTCCTTTTAGTGCCGTCCCTACTTTTCCTGGAGCCAAAAGTCAGAGCTTTTTCTGTCCACATGCTTCAGGAGGGGAAATAGGCCCAGAGGATGTGTCCAGCTCAAAGCCACACTAGACCCACAGGCTGAGCTGACGCATGAACTAGAAAGCCTTAACTCTCCAACTGGTCCTTTTGCTCTTCTACCAAGATACCTCATATTCTCTCCCCATTTCCCCCACCCCTGGATCCCAATGACAGTCCAGGTATTCATTCAGTATTTCCTGTGTACTTACAAAGTGCCAGGGTATGGGGTGCTCAGATTTTAGAGCTGAGAGAAGCAGAGGCTCTGCCTCCGCACGACCATGTAATTCTAAGACAATGTGAACCAGTCCAATTCCACGTACGAAGATACTAGCTCAGCCTCAACCCTGGGAATTTAGATAGAAACACCAGGAGGAGCCCCTCCAGCTGGAACTTAAAGGAGGAGTAAGCCTGTTCTAGGCAGAGCCTGAGCGAAGTCTCAGTTATGAATGTGTGTAGACTGCATGTGGCCTCGTGGTTAGAAGTGTGGGCTCTGGAGCCAGATCATCTAGGTTGAATCCTGACTCGGCTGCTTCCTGGCTATGAGACCTTGAGCAATTTACTGAATCTCTCTGTGTCTCAGTTTTCTCATCAGGAAAATGGGGGTGATAATAATACTTACCTCATAGGGTTGCTAGTGATGATTAAATACGTGAAAAGCACTTAAAAGAGTGTCTGCCTACTAACTACCGCACACTAAACATTAGTGACGATGATGTCGACTGTAATGATGATGGTGGTGACGGAGTGATGGGGTGTGTGGCTGCTAAGTTATGAAATTCCTGGTGTCCTGATCTGTCCCCACCGCTAAACAGATCACCTGAACCCAGCACAAGATGTGGGGCAGCAACCATTTTGGGGATGAATAAATGAATGAATGGCTGAGAAGAACCTTGGAGTTCAGAGCCAGACCTGTTAGATCACAGGAGGGGTCTGCGGTCTGGCTGGGGAAACCCATGTCATTCACTGGTTCTCCTCCACATGTACCATCTTGTCCCAGAGCTCCACCCTGCTCCTTGATCTTCATCAAAGGGAAGCTTGGGGACAGATTTTGGGGAGAGGGGGAGCTGTTGCATGTAATTTATGCTGTGTTTATTTTTTTTTCTCCCCCGTCTCCTCACAGGAAGGAACAGCTGGATGCAGCAGCCAGGTATGTTTGTGATTATGAAGCCTCTTCTTCCCACCACTGTGTCGGGACAGAGGGTCCAGTTGTGTACACCGTAGGGCCCCTGGGCAGTCATGCAGGTCGTGAGATAGAGTTTGGGGGTTCACTGCTGTTGCTGGCCGCCATTTTCCTCCGCCAATTTCATGTTAATTTACTCAGGAACAACTTAATTGTGATCATAGCAGCAGCCACATTTTGAGTGTTTCTCCTCTGTGTCTGGAGTCGTGCATGTGTTATCTCATGTGGTCCTCACATCCACAGTGAAAGATCGACTCTCGTGTCTTCATTTATGGATTGAGGAGACTGGGGCTCAGAGACGTTGAGTTACTCCGCCTGGGTCACACAGCTACTGAGGAGCAAGACCAAAATTCAAACTCAGGTCTGAATATTAAGACCATGTTATTTCCATTATATCTTGCTTCGTTTGCTTCTTGGGCTCACAGACGGTTTTTCGAAAAGTAAATCAAGACTATAATTCATGATCCCCAGTAAACCATGCTCACTACAGGCTGCTGCAGAAGCAGGTTGAGCTTCTGCATGAGTCCTCTCTCTTCCTTTTGGTTCCATCTAGAGAAGATGTCAGAGTATCAGGGAAACTATGGACCCTGCTCGAGATTGTAAAGGAAGACCATCTCTCGCAAACAGTTTAACTGTTTGTATATAAGTCATCCCTCTATATCCACAGGGGATTGGTTCCAGGACCCTCAAGGATACCAAAATCCGCAGATGCTCAAGTCCCTTGTATAAAATGCCAGAGTGTTTGCATATAACCTATGCGCATCCTTCTGTGTACTTTAAATCATCTCTAGATTAGTTATAATACCTAATACAGTGCAAGTGCTATATCAGTAGTTGTAAACACAACATAAATGCTCTGTAAATCGTTCCCCGTATGTGGCAAATTCAACTTTTGTGTTTTGAAACTTTCTGAAAAATGTTTTTCGAATATTTTTGATCCTCACCTGGCTGAGCCTGTGAATGCGGGACCTGCAGATATGGAAAAGCCACCTGCATTTATAAATAGAAATAATTATATGTGTAAATATACATTACGTATATAATATAGATTTAAAGTATTATTGTTGACAAAGTACTTGTAAAGCCTCCCAGTCAATCTCCTGGACACCAACTCAGCTGTTGTGCTTCTAGAGCTGACAGATTGGGCAGAGGAGGTGGTGGGACCCTGGACCATCTGTATGGGAACCCCTTAATCCTGCCTGGAAGGATCAGACAGCACCAGTTAACTCACAGACAAAGACACAGTTTGGACTTTGTCCCTCCTTTATGCAGACTTTCAAATGGAAGGAGCATTTCGTGGTCGGAACCA
Source organism: Aethalodelphis obliquidens (assembly GCF_003676395.1). Lineage (NCBI taxonomy): Eukaryota > Metazoa > Chordata > Mammalia > Artiodactyla > Delphinidae > Aethalodelphis > Aethalodelphis obliquidens. The sequence goes on along the minus strand of NW_020837985.1, from coordinate 8,825,349 downwards.
GTCCGGACTCCAGGGGGCATTTGGGGAGATTGTAAAGGAGGGCTGACCACTGACAGTGACAGTGTCAGGAGACATTTGCTAGAGGACCTGGAGCAGCTCATGTCTCACAGAGGCAGAGCGGGAAGACGCCTCAGAGATCCTCCTCTGGATGCTTTTACAGAAATGAGTCCCCCCCAAGAGGCCAGGCTCACCCCAAGTTACAGAAATCATGAGCTCGAGGGCTTACGTGATCTCAGGACTCCCCATGGAGTTCTCTTTCCCCCTCATCTCATGACTGATGGGGTTTTAAATCATGCAGGTGTTGACACTGCAAGTGAATTACTGCATTGACCTTTATATCCTTTTCTATGGAGACCCGAACAGAATTTAGCCAAACTGGAATCTATGAGCAAAATACCGCTGTGCACTGGACTAGGCAGTTTGGTTTAACTTGGGCGTAGATAGATGCATTTTGCAGCTTTGCCGGGCGTGCTTCTCCAGTTATTGAAAATGGGCTCTGAAATCTGCTCATCAGCTTACTCATGCCTCTGTCAAGAGCTCTCCACTCTGCCAGGGGCACATACAGAGGAAAAGGACATTCCATGATTTCTTGGGGTTAGAGTCGCGGGGTGTTTTCTGGCTCCTCCTCTTCAGGAAGAGCTAGGTCAGTTCCATAAGCCACTCAGCCTCCCTCATCCAGGCTCGGGTGCAGCACTTTTGACTTGAACAACGAATAGGTTTGGCTGATAGATTGGCAGGTGAGATGGCAGGCATGATTGTAGCCGTGAAGCTTGGAGGCGGTGCCAGAGATCTGGAGGAAGGATGGGTGAATTGTCGACAGAGGAATCAATTCTTTGACCGAAGAAGGCAGGGAGCAAGGAGACCAGAGGATGGTCAGCAATGTACGTGTGCGTTCGATGAATACTCACTGGTATACCATTAGCTTCTTCAACAGGCTGCCAGCTGACTGGTGTTTCTGTCTTACTTTATTATTATTTCTAAATAGGCAGAATCAGATTTGGAGTTCATCTTTTTGACACCTTCTAACACAGGTGGCCCACACATCTGTTTGTCAGCCCAAGGAAAGAGTTATATCCTCTTTAACTTAACAGCTCCTGGTTCTCTGTTGGGATAAGGAAAGGAACATTTTGGGCTTCCCTGGTGGCGCAGTGGTTGAGAATCTGCCTGCCGATGCAGGGGACACAGGTTCGTGTCCCAGTCCGGGAAGATCCCACATGCCGCAGAGCGGCTGGGCCCGTGAGCCATGGCCGCTGAGCCTGCGCGTCCAGAGCCTGTGCTCCGCAACGGGAGAGGCCACAACAGTGAGAGGCCCGCGTACTGCAAAAAAAAAAAAAAAAAAAAAAAAAAATGCACATTTTAGCTTGTTGGAAAGAGCTCATACCTGTAGTTTCTTTTAAAGCTAGTGCGTGTTCCCACCACCCCCCTGCAAAGGGTCAAGAGAGCTGAGCTTCTTTGGTCCCAAGGATGGGACTGTCTTGACTGATTTGATTTTATGCAGGCTTGTTTGAGGAACAGAAGCCCCCTGACTTCCTACAATGGCTGGGAGGTTGGCTTTGATCACCGTATGCTTCCTTCTCGGGACCTATAACTCTGAGAAGGAAGAGAGCCAGCTTCCGTTGTGGGCTTGGTAGGGGCTGAGCAGTTTCCATAGATCGTCTTAATTAATTCTTGTAAAGATGGAGACAGTTGACAACCACCGCCTCACCCCTTCTCACCTAGTTTAGATGCCCCACTCATGGTGCCCTTAAGTAGGACTCAGCACTTCCCCTAAGGAAGCGTTTACTTTATTTTTTTTAATAAATTTATTTATTCATTTATTTTTGGCTGCATTGGGTCTTCGTTGCTACGTGCGGGCTTTTCTCTAGTTGTGGCACACGGGGGCTACTCTTCGTTGCGGTGCGCGGGCTTCTCATTGCGGTGGCTTCTCTTGTTGTGGAGCATGGGCCCTAGAGCACGTGGACTTCAGTAGTTGTGGCTCGTGGGCTCAGTAGTTGTGGCTCGCGGGCTCTAGAGCGCAGGCTCAGTAGTTGTGGCGCACGGGCTTAGTTGCTCTGCAGCATGCGGGATCTTCCCCGACCAGGGCTTGAACCGTGTCCCCTGCCTTGGCGGGTGGGTTCTTAACCACTGCACCACCAGGGACGTCCCGCATTTACTTCATATACAGTCAAAACTTTTAAAATTCCCTCTTCCTCTCTACGAGTTTGATAGGGCTAACACTGTGCCTGAAATGTAGGATGTACTCCATAAATTTGCTGAATGTATAAATAAATGATTTAGTGAAAGAGACATTGTACAATCGTATTCCTTAGGAGGAAATTGAGCTCAAGCGTGTATGTAACTTAGACCTAAGCCAAGGACAGAAATAGCCAAGATGAGGACTTCAGATATAGGTCTGTCTGACTGCATCAGGCCATACAGGCTGAGTCCCACCACAGCACAGGTGGTCGTCATGCCGTCCTCGTCCTCCAGGAGAAGAGTGAGGTCAGTTCATCTCGCAGACTCTCGATCCTGGCACGTGTTCTCTCTCGGCCAGGAACTCTTCTCTTTGTTCCGCTGGCTCCTTCACTTCATCTGAGACTCTGCCAAACGTCACCTCCTGTAACAGACCCTCCTTGCCTCTCCGGCTGAGACAGACTCCAGAGTCAGACTATCAGACTTCAAAACCTGGCCGCTCTGCTTATGAGCTGTGTGATCTTGAGCAACTTCTGCAACCTCTCTGTGTCCTCATGTCCTCATACGTGGAAGGGGATAATAATAGTGCTAACCTCATAGGCTGCTTGGAATGATGCCTGTGGTCCGGCAGAAGTAAACGCTCACTAGAGATTAGTTCTGCTCATTTGGTGTGTTACTCATCCACGAGATTTGGAAACATGGGAAAAATAATCCTTTTAGGAAACCAACACAGAAAAATATATAGGTTCTCACTCTTCCATCAGTGTGTGAGTCTGCGTGTCCTCGGAGCACCAGCTACAAGTGTTCTGGAATCGTGCTCATAGATCTCCAGACATGCTGGATCAGAGGAAACAAATAGATCCTTGAGCTCAGCAGAGCTAACTTTGCAAACCTGTCCAGATGAGGGTGAACCAGATCAATATATCAGGGTTATTTTAAAATCACAGTGTTCTTCCTACAGCCCAGGAGTCAGTCCTCTCATGACCCTACCTCCTGGTCCCTGCTTTATCCACCGTTTTCCTTCCTCAGCCCAGACAGTCCGTTAGGAAGCACCAGCCCCCTAGCCCTCGGCTGCCTCATCACAGAAGTTGGACCAAGGGATTCCTGAGCCACTTCCTGTGTGTTGTGAGTTTGTGGCCACAGTAGCAGAATTGGTCCCGCATCGTTTTGCCACATTAGATAATGTGAGTTACAGGCCACTTGGAGGATTTTTTTTTTTTTTTTTTGTGGTATGCGGGCCTCTCACTGCTGTGGCCTCTCCCGTTGCGGAGCACAGGCTCCGGACGCGCAGGCTCAGCGGCCATGGCTCACGGGCCCAGCCGCTCCGCGGCATGTGGGATCTTCCCAGAATGGGGCACGAACCCATGTCCCCTGCATCGGCAGGCGGACTCTCAACCACTGCGCCATCAGGGAAGCCTCTTGGAAGACTTTTTGACAGTATGATTTGGGCACATTGCCAAACCTTTGTGCCTCAGTTTTCTCATCTATATAATGGTTATAGTAAGAATACCTACCTCCTAGGGCTATTGTAAGGATTAAGTGTGAATAGAGCCTTAACCTGGCAAATACTACATAAGGTTTGCTTTTATTATTATTACTGTCATTATCCTGATTGACACCCACATTTCTGGGTTTTCTGTGCCGAGGATCTCTTCCACGTGCTGTAAGGCCAGCTTAGGAGTCAGATCAGCATAGGTTTGAATCTTAGCTTGGCAATGGTTTTCCCCTCCTTCCTTCCTTCCTTCCTTCTGTCCTTCCTTCCTTCCTTCCATAACCCAAACATTAAGAGCCCTGCTTTGCCTCAGGCCCTAGAGATTCCCAGGGAATTGGGACTCACAGTGTAATGGGGAAGGCACTCACAGTCTGATGGGGGAGGTGGATATGTCAACCAAAAAAGAACAATGTAGTGTGGAGGGTGCTGGTATGGGGAGATTACAGACACAGGAGTACAGAGAAGGCGAGCAGAGGAAGGGAAATCTAAGTTCTACCTGGAACAACACATCAGGAGAGGATCCCTGAGGTGCTTTCCTTTGACTTGACTGTTAAGGGCTGAGTGGCTTTACATGGGGCTGAGGGAGGGATTAGGGCTCTAATTTTGTTCCTTCCCTCCTTCATTCTTTCATCCTTCAAACTAACAAGCATTGAGTCCCTAGGCCTGTAATCTTTCCATGGGGCATCTATTTCTGTATGAGAAATCCCTAGAAACGCCAACTCATTAGGTCAGTAAAGAAGAGCGTGCAGAGAAAAATGTGCAAAATGCCTAAATAAATGAGTCTGCATTTCTCTATAGAGGAATTTATATCGTAGCTACAAACAAAGGATGTGAGTTCTCCTAGCTCTACCGTGAAGTACCAGGATGCTGACGACCACTCCATTTTCATTGTCATCTAATTCCCAATTAAGATCTCTCGTTTTAATGAAAAACAAACATAGGCGAGATAGCGACTTTCATTCATAGTTTTTTCTCAGAGAGAAAAGCAGGGCACCAAAGCCTCAAAGGTTTGGCACGTGGATGGTGACAGATTTTTATTCTCTCTGTGCTTTCTCTGCCTTTTTCAGGGTAGACCATGGTGCTGAAGGAGCCTCTAAAAGGGGACTGCTGGTCTTGTGTAGGCTCTGCCTTTCCCATGTGTAAAGAGGGAAGGAAGAAAGAGTGAAAAAGAGAAGAGACAAAATCAGGGCTTTAACTCCTGTAGGTGGGATTGGCCGCTCTGTGCCGGTTACCCAGTTTGTGCTCATTGAGCTGAACAAACAGAACAAGACAGATTGACCATTTCTTCAAAAGACTCTTCTGTCGGCTGCAGTGACACTGTACTCTTGGCTGCAGTGACATTGTACTCTTGGTTTATCCATCATCCAACTATCCATCATCCATCCATCATCCGTCCATCTGTCCATCCACCCATCCATCATCCATCCATCATCCGTCCATCTGTCCATCCACCCATCCATCATTCATAATACATCATCCATCCATCCACCCATCCATCATCCATCATCTGTCCATCATCGTCCATCTGTTCATCCGTCCATCCACCTATCCAATGAATATTTATTAAGACCCTCCTGTGTACCAGAAGCCCTTTTAGGGAATATAGCTATGAATAAGAAAGATAAGGTCCCCAACTATTTATTTGACAGGCTGCCTCTCAGTCTTCCTAAAAGTAACTTGTCCCAAGCTCAAATTTTGGTTTTTTGTTTTTTAAAAAAAACATATTTATAGCTTATCCAGGACACACATGTCCAACAAAGATGGCATAAGGAGGCAGCGAATATAGTCAGGTTGGTCCCAAGCAAAGTTGTTTACTGAGCACTGTTTGCCTCTGATATTTTTTAACCTTATCTATTGGGTTGTCTCCCTTCCAACTTCTCTCTGATATCACAGCTTCACTGACACCTCCTCCCGACGATCTCATCTTATTCTGTATCCTGGAGGGGAAGGGCAAGAATTGTATTTAAAAGTACCACTCCTAAGGTTCTCTTTGTATTTTGTTCATATGAACACTTTTATGAGTTTTTAATGTGCAAACGTGGGCCCAAGAGCTGAGTGTGAGAGTAGAGACAAAAGAGACTTTAATTGAATTGGAAGTGAGAAGAATCTAGATTGGAACAGAGGAGGACTCAACCCTGGAGGGAGTATATAAGGAGGAGAAATGGGAAGGGAGAGGAGGATATACCGCAGGAAGGTATAACCACTGAGAAATTTTCCCAATGGAGAGAGTCTAAATGATTTTTTAATTTTAATTTTTTTAATTTTAAGTTTCTTAAAACAAATTTACATGGTTCATTAGTCAAAATAATATAGAGGCAAACAGTAAAACATCTTAGTACAACTTCCATCCCTGTCTACCCCATTCCACCCTCCTACCCCCCATAAATAATCTTTTTCAGTTTTTAGGTATCTTTCCAGTGTTTCTTTAACACATACAAACCAAAATTTATTTATATTTTTATACTCCAAATTCCAAAAGTGTTTTAAGAGTGATGTCTAATATTCAACCTAAGTTGTTTGAGTTGTGAGGCAAATCCTCACCATTTACTAAGATCCGCTTCACACCACAGTCTTGTATCAAGTGTGTATGTGTGTGAAGACAAGGGACTGCCAAACTCAACTTCTGATTTCTTCTCCAAACCTGTTTTGCTCCTTTTGCTCAACTGAAAACAAAATGGCATCACTGTAAAAAAAAAATCGTGTCCCCACCCACCCATTTGTGTAGCCAGAAACCCAGGAGTGGTGCCTTACCTGCCTCTTGCCCTCGTGGCCACACAGAATCTGTCAAGGAAGACTGTTGTGGTTCTTCTCCAGAATAAATGTCCAAGTGCTGGTCTCCTCCTTCCCACTGCAGTCACCCAAGTCCAAGCCACCAGCCTAGGAAACTTCAGTGGCATCTTCTTTGGTCTTTCATTGTTTCCTTGCTTTCCTCCAATCCATTCTCCATGGAGCAGCCACGGTGTTTCCTTTTTTGTTGCTTTTTTTTTTTTTTTTTTTGCGGTACGCGGGCCTCTCACTGCTGCGGCCTCTCCCATTGCGGAGCACAGGCTCCGGACGCGCAGGCTCAGCGGCCATGGCTCACGGGCCCAGCCGCTCCGCAGCATGTGGGATCTTCCCGGATCGGGGCACGAACCCGTGTCCCCTGCATCGGCAGGCGGACTCCCAACCACTGCGCCACCAGGGAAGCCCGGTGTTCCCTTTTTTAAAAAAAATTTTTTATTGTGGTAACATACACATAAAATTTACTGTCTTAACCATTTTTAAATGTACATTTCAGTACCGTTAAATATATTCATATTGTTGTGCAACCAATCTCCTGAACTTCTTTGTCTTATAAAACTGAAACTCTGCGCCCATTAGACAGCAGCTCCCCGTTTCCTCCTCCCTCCAGCCCCTGCAAACCACCATTCAGCTTCCTGCTTCTGCAGGTTTGACTGCTTTAGACTCCTCATGTGAGTGTAATCATACAGCGTTTGTCTTTTGGCGACTGGCTTACTTCACTGAGCATAATATCCTCAAGGTTCATCCATGTTGTAGCACGTGTCAGAATTTCCTTCCTTTTTAAGGCTCCGTCGTATGTTTATACTGCGTTTTGTTTATTCATTCATTCTTCCATCCACGGACATTTGGGTGGTTTCCGTCTTTTGGCTATTGTGAACAGTGCTGCTATGAACATGTGAATTCTTTTTAAAAGCAAAGTTGATATCCTCTTTCCTTCTTAGAACTCTTTGGGTGTCTCCAGGTAGACCTAGAATAAAATAGAAATTCCTATTTTCCTCTTCCTATTTTTGAATTCTATTTCTAAAAATCCCTGACCGACCTGGCCTCTGATCCCATCTTGCCCTTTGTCCCCCATTCACGTATCTTTGGTCACGTGCGCTCCCTTCAGTGGCATAAACCAGCCCTCACACCCTTTGCACCCACGTGCGAGTCTTCTGCCTGGAGAGGTCTCACTCCTTTGCTTTGAAGTCTTGCTTCTTCTTACTCTTCCAGTCTCAGCTTCCATGTCTGGAGCCACCATTATCTTGAACCTGAACCACTGAAACTGGTTCTCTGATTGTTCTTCCCATCCACCCGAGGCCTTCCCTGACCACCCTACCTAAGGTGACCGCATGATATTCTCTGTTACTGCGCTCTCTTTGTTTCCTGGTGTTGACTGAAAAAAATGCACAACCTAGAAGCTGAGAATTACTTTTTATTCGGCAGACTTTCTGAGGACTTAAGCCCTGGATGCAGCCTCTCAGATCGCTCTGAGGGACCGTTCCAAAGAGCATCCAGGATATATAGGAGTCTCTGCCACAAAGACCGGGTGGTCAGAACATCGAAAGTTTACTGTTTATTAAAGAAAACCTGGCATCTCAGGTTAAGGAGTTTAGCGCTTTTCTATGTATGGGAAGATGCAAAAGCCTGGGCTCACTGAAATCATTGCACTGACAGGCACCTCAGCTCTCCAGGGCCAGTATCTGGTACTTCTCATCCTGAAGCCCCTCAGAGTGCACCCTGGGGGGCATCGTGTTTCTCTCCTGAGCTCCCTCAGGGCTCACCTTTGGGGCAGCTGTAATGTGATGGCTTGATGGCTGCAACGTCCTTTGTTTACTGATCTGACAGGCAACATTCTCTTCATTGACACTGGTCAGATTTCCAACAATACATATATCTGTTTGCCTAGTGTGTGATTTCTTGACCTTATTGTAAGCTCACTGGAGGCTGTAAACCACGTCTGTTTTAGTCACAACTATTACCTTAGCAAGTTACTAAGAGCCTAGCATTTTCAAGATGTAGAACACATTTTTGTGGAATAAATACATAACATTAGCTCTATTTTACAGGTGAAAAAAAAAAAACGGAATCAGAAAGAGTTAACGCCTTACCCAAGTTAAAAAATACTACCTGCAGGGCAGCGATCTGAACCCAGTTCTCTTCTCCCAAAGGCAACACTCTTTCCACTCTACAGCACATCCTCCCTCAGCTGAAGTTGGGTTCATTTTCTTAATCAGAAGGTCAAATATTATTATTCCTTCCTTCTTTCACCCAACATCGTAACAGTGTTTTCAGTGCTTACTATGTGCCAGGCACTGTGTTAGATGCTGGCTCGTTAGACAAAGTACAGTTTCTGAACAGACAGCTTACGCTTTTGGTTTCTTATGCTCAGCTCCGTTGACTTTTTGGGTGGGATAAGTTTTTGCTGTGGGGCCACCCTGTGTGCATTGTAGGAAGTTTAGCAGCATCCCTGGCCTTGACCCACTAGAAGCCAGTAGCACTCTCCAAGTGATGTCAATCAAGTGCGATTCCAGACATGCCATTGGGGCCAAAATGAGAGAGAGAGTCCCTCGAAAGTCAGAGATTTCATTATGGTGGCCAAGCGCCATGGTTGAGAAAAGTCTTTAAGAAAGCACAGTGAGGGCTTCCCGGTGGCGCAGTGGTTGAGAGTCCGCCTGCCATGCAGGGGCACGACGGGTTCGTGCCCCGGTCCGGGAAGATCCCACATGCCGCGGAGCGGCTGGGCCCGTGAGCCATGGCCGCTGAGCCTGCGCGTCCGGAGCCTGTGCTCCGCAACGGGAGAGGCCACAACAGTGAGAGACCCGCGTACCTCAAAAAAAAAAAAAAAAGAAAGCACAGTGAATGGATATCTAACTGGACCAAGAGTGGAAGTGTGCCTCGGGACTGATATTTGGACAAAGTTTCAGACAAAAAGTCGGTCTTTTGGATAAAAGAAGGGATAAAGGTTTTCCTAGATACAGGTCACCATTTGTGCCAAGGCTGGGAAGTGTGAAATCAGGGAACTGCGTGGAGCTTAACACAACTTAGAGTTCCCTGGGGCAGGAGCCCAGGGCAGGGGCTGAACAACTTTGCCAGGAAAGAATAGCCTTGACTTTACTTTTGCCATCCTTAGTCTCTATTTCCAGTTTTCCCAATTCGTGTTTGGAAGTCATTTGTCTGCACTTAACAAATCAGGGACCCCGGCTTTCCAAGGGGATCTGATGTCAGCTTCAAGGAGAGCTTTTCTTGCGAGACCCAGCATAGCCTCCAGACACACAGCCTGAATCATGCACTAGAAATCCATAAGGAGAAGGGCAGAGATGGGTTTTGAGTTTCAAGGATGAACTTTGCCTTGCGTTTGATTACCCTTTGGGGTCTTGGATTTCAGGCAACACAATTAAGACGTAAGCTGATCACCCACTTTGCTGGAGAAAGAATTCCGTTAAGCCTCTTAGGCCCAATGGCCGTAATTCAGAGCCAAGGTTCCTGACTCGTGCCCGACACATCTGGATTCCTAATGCTGTCAGAATCCCTCTCTCATAAAACGATCTCTGTGACCAGTGGGGTATTAAGTGAACATAGCCAAAGCAATTCAGACTGTTAGAAGTTGCAGTGAAACATTTAAATGCCAAACAAGCGAATCCTAAATCCCAACGGAGATAGAACCAAGAGAGTTCTCTCATTATCTGATAGTCAGCAGTTATCCTGAGATTTCAAATCAGGACAAAGTGGCCGCCATTACTTTTTTTACTTTTGTCTTGCTTAGTTTAAAATTAAGCTTCTCATACACTTATCTCCTGCCCAGGTCAAGTTCTGTGACAGTGGTGAGTGTTTGAGACTAGCATTGAGAAGAAGTACTGTAAAATAATACATAAATCCTGAGAACTCATCTCAGTGCATTAAAAAAAAAAAAAAAAAAACACTTTTTTGTGGCTCAGGAAATTTTATCCATCCTTTTCACACTCGTTAGCTTTCTACTGCTTCTGTAGGAAGAGGATTATTTACCGAGATAATGGTGACAGCCAGCATTTATTGAAAGCTTCTCACATCCGCATCCCAGACAGTCAGCTAAGCACTTTACACGTATTCCCTCGCTTAACCCTTCCACAGCCACATGTAACATGGGCTGGCCCTCATCATTGTGCCCGTGAAGGAGCTGAGGACCAGACGGCATGAGTTCTGTGTCCTAGGTTACATGTTTTTTAGGACGTGTCCCCTCAGGCCAGTTTTGCCCCAGAGTCCTGACCATCAGGCTGTGCTGAGCAAGGCTGTGGGGTGGGTTCAGAGAGAACCAGGCAGGACTTTCTTTGCCAGGACTACACAGTCGAGTGGGGCGGGCGGGTGTGGGAGTGTACAGCCTCTACCCTGTGTACCAGACACAGAGACGGAGAAAAACACAGCCTGTCTTTGGAACAGATGGGGAGAACTCAGTTTCCAAGAGGGGACCCTTGGGCAGTTTTAAAGGGAAGATGGGAATCAGGTCAACTGAGAAGGCAAGGAAGGCATGGCTGAGTGCACCAAGGCATGCAGGAGGGGACGTGGGGATGGGCAAGGGGCTTGGTACTGATGGAATGATGGATCCGCTTGGCGGTATAGCAAGACAGGTAGGCAGGGGCCAGGAAGCAGAGGGCCTGAGAAGTGACTGACCTCAAGTCCCCTTTTCCCTTAGCTCATGGCTAGGAAAGCCTTCTCTGCGTGTTCAGTTGACATCCTGCCTTGTTTAGTATTTTGAGCCCCTGGACCCTGATTTATTCTCATTAGTCATTTACCTAGTACTGGTCAGGAAACCACTCTGAAAACTTTGACCAGCTCAGGAAAGATGGCGTCATCTGAGTACTGGCATTTCTCTGAATCTACTCTGGGCATGTACATGTATTCATGTAACAATGCCGGGCGAGAGAGAACAGTCCAGAAGGAGTCAGGTGTAACAATTACTCATCCACTTGTTCGTTCATTCATTAATCAAATACTTCTTAGTGGCTTCTCTATGCCAGGCTGAAGACAAGAAGCATTACAGACATCATCATATGTCATGCTCCCCAAATCTCTCCTAAGCAAAGTGTTGTTAGGCCCACTTAACCGATGAGGACCCGGTGCTCAGAGAGCGTAAGGCACCTGCTCGGCACGAGATGCTCCCACCTCTGCAGCTCCACCGCCAGGACCTCCTCACCACCCCAAGCCACAGAGATGGCAGCAGCTTCTGGCTCTTATAACCAGACGCAGACTGTAGAAACACTCAGTTATCTCAGGCTGACGCGAAGCTGACTTGACCACCCATAGTCATATTCATTTGTTCACTCATTTCTCCCACAAGTACATGCACACCTGCTGGGTACCAAGCCCCGTGTGGGTGATGGAGAGAACGCAGCTGAGCTGAGTGTATTGATGTGTGAAACAAGCACTATGGGTCTCTCTGGTCTGTACCACACAAAAGGACTTCCCTCCTGTGCCCACTCAGGTGAGGGGCAGAGGCTAAGAAACAGAGGGAGAAACTACCATTTATAGAGCACCGACTGTATCCCAGGCTCCATGCCAAATCCTTGACAGGCATGATCCCACTGCAACCGAGTGAAGTGGGACGTGCTTATCCCTATTTTAAAGGTGAGGTATCTGAGTCTGGTTAAGGTCACAGGTTTGCCCGAGGACACCTAGATGGTTTCTGTACCAGAGCAACTTTCTGTTGGACTCATTAACTGTTTTTTGTGCCAAGAAGACTTTTGGCAGTACAATGAAGTCCAGGGACCCTTTCTTAGAATAACAACTTTGAATCCATAAATAAAAGGCAGACAGTTACAAAAGAAACTGATAATGTTGAAATGTAATTACCAAAATATTTAAACTTTTGAGATGCAGTCGTATACGTGCTTCTTTGTGTTGAATCTAATGGCATGATGTAGTGGCAGGTTGAATACTACCATAATTTCAAAGCAGTGACGAGCATGGCAATACCTGGAGATAACAGGATATAAAATGACCTGTGATTTCTGTTGTGGAAAGTCACAGGACATGGCTGGGGCATTGAGGATATTACTGGGGTTTATTCATGCATTCATAATTGAAAGACATGCTAATTTTCAGTTTGAGATTAGTGAATTAAAATCCAATTAGTAAATTAAAAATGCAGTGTTTTTCCCATTCAAGCTCATGGACCTCCCCCAAAGTTCTGTCCATGGCGGGGTGTCTGTGGACAGCAGGTTAGGGTACTTGCTTTATGTCATTCAGTTCTGTTCAAGGAACACTTGATAAAGCTTTGCCTCTGTGAGTCACTATCTGGGCACCACGGAGTGGTACAAGGGAAGTTATTGATGCAGAGGAGATGGGAGTGGAGGAGGAATGAAGCTTCTTTGCTGCCTGCTGCTACAGGCTGGCATTTTATATCCTGGATCTCATTTACGCTGCACTTAAGCATATGAAGAAACTGAAACTCAGGGAAACGCGCCTGAGGTGTAATAGCTAGTCGGTTGCAGAGAGCTAGGATCTGAACCAAGCCCTGTCCCATTCCAAGCCGCTCAATCAGATTGAGCACTGGAGGCGCGAGTCCCACTCCCGCGTGGAAGAGGATGTGTGCGTCTTGATGGAGAGGGACGGGAAATTACGAAAGCCTGCACTCAAGGAGGAAAATTGTTCACTTTTGCTTATTTTGTAGCCAAAAGCTGGGTCTCTTGGATCGGGTTCGCCTTTCTAATCCTCGTGGTAGCAATACTAAAGGAAAGCTATTTACCCCTCTGAATGTAGATGCCATAGAAGAAAGTCCTTCTAAAGAACCAAAGCCTGTTGGCTCAAACAATAAAGAGCGTTTCCGCACCGCCTTCCGCATGAAAGCATACGCTTTCTGGCAGAGCTCTGAAGGTAACGCCCTTCCTCTTCCTCACCCTGTCTCCTCCCCGTCACCTCCTCCCACCCTCTTCCTTCCTCCCCTCCCTCCCTCCCTCCCTTCCCTGTGGAAGAACCCTGCAGTCTACAAAGTAGCCCTTTCCTGCTGCCCTGCATCAGCGTCTCACTTGTCTTATCCTCAGCCCCTGGGCTGTGATAGGTCCCTGCACTCACTCCAAGAGCAGAGGGCCCACGTTAGCTGTTCTCCTGGGCCAGGGTCACCACATGTGTCTGCACATCCCCTCCAGGGAGCCTTGGGACATACCGCCATGGATCCTAAGGGGGGCCCTGATGAGTGCATTGCCATGGAGGTCACCTTGACGGATGGAGGGGGGCCAGGTGCAGAGTGATCTGGACACCTGGGGAACTCAGCACCCCCAGGGGTGGGAAGAGGTGTTGGAGAAGTGCCCCATGGGGGCTGCAGGAGCAACACATCTGTGTGCCCCTTTCACTTACGAAAAGGGAGGACGAGTAGGGCTCAGAAAGTGACCACCCCCCAAGTCAAGATCACAAGGATAATGACTGACAGAGCAAGAATCCAAACCCGGGTCTGTCTGATAAACACCCACGTGTGTCCCTTTGCTGCCTCCAAAGGGCCACTCCGGAACCCTGGAATTCACATCACCTCCACCCTAGCCTTCTCCCCCAGCAACAGTCCTGACCTACAGGCACCTCTGACTCAGACATCTGGATAACGGAAGGGAGATGAGGAGAGGGTCGGAACGACGGAATGACGTCACAACTGGAGGACGCATCGGGGTTTCTGAAATGGGAATGGAGATGCAGGAGGCTGAGTTTGGATGGCTCTGACCGAACCAGGTCCCCGAGCCTTTCCGAGTACTGTGGCCTGCCCTTGATATGTGTCTCCTTCCCTCCCAGATGCCGGGACGGCCGACCCCACAGCGGAGGACAGGGGCTACGGGAATGACTTCCTCATCGAAGACATGATCCCCACCCTGAAGGCCGCCATCCGAGCCGTCAGGTAACGCCCCTTCCTCCCTGCCTGTGGGCCTCCCGAGGCCCCAGCTCAGCTCCACAGGGTGCGGTTTTGTAAAGTGCTCTTGGGCTTTGGGAAGGTGGGCAGAAGATCCCTCAAGTAACCCCTGAGTCAAGTCCAGAGACTATGTCAGTTCTAAGGGAGCGGCTGCATTAGCAGGTCATCCTGGGAGACCCTTGCTCTCCGTTTTATAAAAATGCTTCCACGGGCCCCTGACAGGTTCCTGACTGTCACCCTCTTGTCTGGCTTTGGCCACCATTTATTTTAAAGGATGTTGGGGAGGCAGGGGTGTATTGACATGGAGTTTTCTTTTATAAGGCTTCTCACTCAAAATAGCTTTTCTTCCGTCTGTCTTCATCCATCTAGTTCTTTTTTAATTAGCATTTTCAACAAGATAATCACGGATAGGATTTTTTTGTCTGCTTCAGACAAGACTGTAATTCACCCTGGCTATTTCTGTTTTGTTTTGAATTCCACAAGAAAATAAAAATATGCTACTACTTCAAGGAAACTTTGACCAGGATATGGGCTTATACGCACTCTGCCATAGTGGCAGTGAATTCTGGAAACTAAGTCAGAGTCTCTGAGAACTAGTCGTGATATTTTCAGAAGATTCCCAGTCCAGTAGATCAGGGAGCACAATAGTTTATAATATGTGACCCTCAGCAAAGCCGCTGACCTGGTTCCTCGTGATCCCATCCTGTACAATGTCCCAGAAATGAGGCTGGATAAAAACACAACTACCTGGATTCGTAACTGGTTGAATGGTC
The DNA here is from genome assembly GCF_003676395.1 of Aethalodelphis obliquidens. Classification (NCBI taxonomy): domain Eukaryota; kingdom Metazoa; phylum Chordata; class Mammalia; order Artiodactyla; family Delphinidae; genus Aethalodelphis; species Aethalodelphis obliquidens. The sequence continues at coordinate 8,810,285 of NW_020837985.1, read as the reverse complement.
TTATTCAAAGAAAACCAATGAATGAACCTGTGTCAAGCTCGAGGGAGGTCTCTGCCGGGATGCTTCATGGTCTGGCTTCTGCCCCATCCTTTTTAGCATTGTCATTGATGCCTTAGTTCAGGGGCTGGCAAACTTCTTCTGTAAAGAGCCAGGTAGTAAATATGTCAGGATTTATGATCCGTAGGTCTCTGCTGTATTCAACTTTGATTCTGTAGTGCAAAATCAACTGTAAACAGTCTATAAATGAACGACTGGGACTGTGTTCCAACATAACTTTACTTTCAAAAACAGGCAGTGGGCCAGATTTGGCCTGCAAGCCATAGTTCCTGATACCTACCTTAGATGGAGCTAGGTAAAGGGCAGGCTTAGAAAATGACATAAAATTGGAAAGGATGGCGAGTTGGATATACAGTCAATAGGCAAAAATAGTGTTTAGGGGCTGACGCCATGGGCTATGACAAACAAAATGAGCCTTGAATGCACCATAAAAAAGACCTGTACATGGGGCTTCCCTGGTGGTCCAGTGGTAAAGAATCCTCCTTACAGTGCAGGGGACTCAGGTTCAATCCCTGGTCAGGGAACTAAGATCCCACATGCTACTGAGCTCGAGCGAGAAGAGAAGAGAAAGAGAAAACCCAAACACCACAACTAGAGAGAAACCCGAATGCCACAACTAGAAGAGAAAACCCGAACGCCACAACTAGAGAGAAACCTGTTGCCTCAGCAAAGATCCTGCGTGCCACAGCTAAGACCCGATGCAGCCAAAAAACAAAAGACCTGTGCAAGTATGAGCTGGGAGGACCTGGGAAGCTGTGTTTCCTACCTGGCCTATGATTAAAGGTTTTAACTGACACTATGTTCAGCAAGAGTTGACCTCGTGATGGGAATTTCAAGGAGCATTAATCACCTAGGATGACTTTATTGGTTCCCAGGAAGATGGAGGTGAGGGTTCAGCATCTCCAAGTTCTGGGTGCCCCCACTTAATTGAGAACCTGAGAAAACTCGGGGAACAGAAGCTAGCTTTTCTCTTCCGGGAGCTCGTAAGCCAAAAGACTAAGGAGGCTATTGAGGAAGAGATATGTCAGCTGTCCTCAAACAGAAAGCAGAGTGACACAGGATTAGGACCGTCAGCCTTGTCCGCGTACAAACCTGGGTTTGAAGGAAACTCTGACGTTATGAGCTAGATGGCCCTGGGAAGATGCTGGAGCTCTCTCGGCCACAGTTGCATCATCTGTGAATTGATCTATTAGCAAATTGTTAAAAATGCACTTAGCTCAGTGTCTGGCATGTAATGAATGTGAAATAAATGTTAGCTCTTATTGTTACTATGAATTTATTATTCAAACGAGTAAAAGGAGGTAGTCATGAAGGAGAGACACCAGCCAGCCTCATTCAGTGTGTTTCCAAGAGGTAGAACCAGGACCAAGAGTTGAAACTTCTCATCAAGTTGTTTCTCTTTGGATCTTTTATCCTCCCCCGCCCCAGAGTTTGCTCATCTTGTATCATAATTTCCTTTACTCTCCACTCCTGATGTAAAAATGTCTCTACTTTGCCTTGCAGAATTCTACAATTCCGTCTCTATAAAAAAAAATTCAAGGAGACTTTGAGGCCTTATGACGTGAAGGATGTGATTGAGCAGTATTCCGCCGGACATCTTGACATGCTTTCCAGGATAAAGTACCTTCAGACGAGGTAAGACAGCACTCCTGGAAGGATGGTGCTCTCCTGACTGCTAAGGAATTAGACAGAGCCAGGTAGACCTTAGTGCTGAGGGTGAAAGGCATTCAGTAATCCACAGTGCAGGGGAGAAATTTTAGGAACAAACATATTCATCAAACATGGATGTCAAGGCCAACCAACACCAGATCAGACAGGCTGGGAAGAATTTCTATGACATTGACACGGCCAAGATCAACACCCTGATTAGGCCTCAGGGAGAAGAAAGGCATCTGTGCCACTGGCCCCTGACTGTGCTGCTTTGGATGTTGCCAACAAAATTGGGATTACCTAAAATGAGTCCAGTTGACTAATTCTAAATAGAAATTTTCACCCAATTAAAAGTTCATCAAGTGTTATTTATACTAGTGAAAATATGGAAACAGCATTGATTCCCAATTCCCAGTAATTGCCTCCATTTTTGTTAGGCACCTGGTGCTCTACATTTATGTCTCTAATCCCTTATAACCCCCTAAGTATTGCATTATAGCTGCCATTTTACCAGTGATGAAACTGAAGCTCATAGGACGATGGATTTGCCCAAAACTACCCAGCTAGTAGGTGGCAGAGCTGGAAGTCAAACCAGATCCAACTGGTTACAAAACTCCCATTCTCTGTAAGATACCACACTGCCTCAAATCTATAAATAGTGATTAAGAAAATAATGGGGGCTTCCCTGGTGGCACAGTGGTTGAGAGTCCGCCTGCCGATGCAGGGAACACGGGTTCGTGCCCCGGTCCGGGAAGATCCCACATGCCGCGGAGCAGCTGGGCCTGTGAGCCATGGCCACTGAGCCTGCGCGTCCGGAGCCTGTGCTCCGCAACGGGAGAGGCCACAACAGTGAGATGCCCACAAAAAAAAAAAAAAGAAAAAAGAAAATAATGGTACCTGCTCTCATTAAAAAGATATGCAGCCATCAAATGACATGTTAAAAATGTATATAGTGGGCTTCCCTGGTGGCGCAGTGGTTGAGAGTCCGCCTGCCGATGCAGGGGACGCAGGTTCGTGCCCCAGTCCGGGAGGATCCCGCGTGCCGCGGAGCGGCTGGGCCCGTGAGCCATGGCCGCTGAGACTGCGCGTCTGGAGCCTGTTGCTCCGCAACGGGAGAGGCCACAGCAGTGAGAGGCCCGCATACCGCAAAAAAAAAAAAAAAAAATGTATATAGTGAGATAAAAATTTATGTGATTGGTGAATATATATATGCATAATATGATTACTTATAGTACACTTAGATACTTATATGGACATACGTATGATTATATTTATATATAGTCTACCTAGATCTTGTGATGATATTAACTGTGTTATTTATATACTATGATTACAAAAATGTACACACATAACGTTTATTCAGAAATATACACAACACATACACACTCTCCCTTACAGGAGCCTAAAGAAAAGAAATAAGACTTCCCCCAAGGGGTTACCATAGCTCTACTGATGTGATGAGTCCATGTGTGATTTTTTTTCTACTTTTTATATTTATCAAATCTTCAATGAATTGTAAAAATATCCTTTTAAAAAGAAAATCATTTAAAACAACTAAAGGACACTTTGATGTCAAGTCATAGAACTGACATCAGGAAGCCAAAGCCCTGAGGCTCATTCTCAGACCTGTGTGAGATTTCAGATTGACATGAGTCAGGTCCTCTCTGGACATCAGTTTTCTCATCTCAATATTTCACCATTGGGTTGTCCTGCAGAGTTAATAGGACCATCATGTTGAATGAGTTGACCATTAACGATGCTGCTGGGTTGGAAGAATGCTTATTTGTGACCTTCCTTTATCCATAAATGGAATACCAACTGTGACGGCCCAGCACAGTGGCGGGCGCACAATCGGTGCTCAATGCCGCCGAGCAAAAGGATGTGTGAACAAGTTCTGAGCCTAACGTGCTGTTATTTAGGCAATATGTCTCTCTGAGAGATGGAAGGAGGGAACATGATGTCTAGGACATACCGGCCTCCAAAAATATCAGCCCCTCTTACTGTGCATTGAGTGGACCTTTGCACAGTCATCATGTTTGGTATTTATCAGGCACAGGAGTTTCTGAGTCTTAGCGGGAGGTTGACTGCCTAAGTGGGCTAATCACATACCCCCAGCCATGCTGATACTGCAGGAGGCCAGAGAGAAAGGAAGGGTGATTTAGTACATGGTGGGGTCACTGGAGGAGCGGTTGGGTTTGCAGAGAGACAGAGTGAGGCGTGGCTTCTTCCGGGTACGTGGTCTTAGCGGTCCTAGGCCTGTGACAAGCCTTCAAGGCTGCTCCCACACCCTGCCCCTGCCCTAGCCCTGCAACTTGATGAGGGGAGGGGGTGGGGGGGCGTTTGTCTCCTGTTGTGCTCAGGGTGGTGCAGATAGGGAGCTAGTGGCTTGAGCAGAAATGGAAGCAAGGTGTGGGAGCCAGTGGGTGTGGGAGCCAGTGTTGGATCATCCCTCTAATGGTCGGAGAAGCCTGCAAAGCAGCAGAGAAAAGAGAGCACAGCTGAAAACAGATGCTAGGGTTTAGGAGGAAAAACTCCCTAACTAGGTGTTTTGGGTGGAATAAAAGAGCTGGAAGACCAGATAGGCTGTAGCACACATGACATTTCCTGTAAGAAATAACAAGACACAACTGTCACCCTGTCTCAGTGGTTTGGCTGCCTCTCTCCCCTGGGATAGAGAGATGCTCCCGGTACCCCTGGACCGAAAAAAGATAATGATACATTGAGATTATAAATTCTTACTCTCTTTCTGTCCCTCTGTCTCTCTCTCTCTGTCTCTCTCTCTCTCTCTCTCGTCACTTCTTCCTTTCCCTTTCCCCCTTCCTCTCTCTTGTTTCTCTTCTCCTTTATATTCCAAACCCACAGCTGACTACAGAAGGAAGAGAATGAATTGCTTTCTTCTCTTGTCATGTAAAGCTGTTTTTAATTTAATCCCCTCTCTTTGTGTGCTCTCTTTCAGAATAGATATGATTTTCACCCCTGGACCTCCGTCTACTCCAAAACATAAGAAGTCTCAGAAAGCATTCACCTACCCATCCCAGCAATCTCCCAGGTGGGGCCTATGGTCATGGGCTGACAGGCTGTGTGGTGCCAAAGCCCACAGAGCATTCCCCAAACCTCAGCTGGGCTCCTTCACGGTGGGGTGAGGTTGCCATTCCCCTAAACCAGATGAAGAGAAAGAGTCTGAAGCCTATTCCGGCCTGTGGCCATCTGAGAGGTTTCTGTACAAAAGACTTGCAGCCCCTCCACCCAGACCCTGTAGGTGACACTGCTTTTTATGGCTATTGAAAATGAAACTAATGGTTTCCTAGTTATAAGATAAGAGGAGACTTATGAGCTTTATTGGAACCGAAAGAATACGTCATGCTGGCAGAGCCCAAGGCACTCCTGGTCAGCTATCTCGGCTTTTCCTGCATCATCACCCACAGAGCCCAAGAAGGAAATCAGATGTCAGGTCCCTGACAACACTGTAACAGGCAGAGCTGTGTCCTTCAACAGAGCAGCTCCGCTGTCCCTCAAAAAATGTTTGAGAATTGTCCTTTGTTAGGTCCTCACGAACAAGGAGCCGTCCTTTAGAACAGCGGTCCCCAACCTTTTTGGCACCAGGGACCGGTTTCATGGAAGACAGACAACTTTTCCACGGACTGGGGGTTGTGGGGGGGATGGTTTCGGGACGATTCAAACACATTACATTTATTGTGCACTTTATTTCTATTATTATTACATTGTAATATATAATGAAATAATTATACAACTCACTGTAAGACTGACAGGAGACGGCGCTCAGGCGGTAACGCGAGCGACGGGGAGCGGCTGTAACCCACCACTCACCTCCTGCTGTGCGGCCCGGTTCCTAACAGTAGCGGTCCGTGGCCCGGGCGTTGGGGATGCCTGCTTTAGAAAGTCCACTGTGAAAGAAGTGTACACTTCTTTATTCCCCAATGTCTTCAAGGCAGGTAACATGAGTGAAGGGAGGCAGGCATAAGAAATGTTACGCACCTTATCATAGTAAGGCTCCTTATTATCAAAGAAGGGAGAACGTAAGGAGGATAATACACAGCATCTAAGCTTTGGCCTCAGTCCTGGGGATAGAATAGCAAGGGGTGAACGTGCCCCATCCCAAGGAGGTAATCGTTACTTTGTTCTGCTGTTGCTAATTTTACCAATGAAGATCCTCTGTTTCCAGAGAGTCTGATTTCTCAAGAAAAGCTGCATATCCAGATTTCACGTACAACTCCCCATTTCTGAGATGGCTTAAATGTTTAGAACCCTGTGCAAGCCAAGGAGAACACCGGTGGGCCTGGACTCAGCACACAGGCCACCAGTGTTTGACATGTGCTTTAATTCAAGATTGCTCAGCCCAAGACAGGCCAGGGTCTTAGCAGGAGTCAGTAGCCTAGAGAGAAAAACCAACTGCCTAGAAAGTGCCAGACATGAATGGTTTCAAGCAATAGCTAGGTGCCCTGAAAGGTCTCTTCTACGTAGAGCAATATTGAAACTAACTGGAATTTAGGCAGATATGAACTGTGCCTGGCCAAGGAGCAAATGCAGCACACGTCTCCATCCTGTTACCTACGAATAGCATCTTTTGCATCATTTTCCAGATTTCACATCTGTTTCCCAGTCTTAACTAAATGAAACAGATGAAATATTGGAATATTGGTCCCCGCTGTGTAGAATTTCAGAGATGAGACAACCCCTCCCCCACTCCATCCTCAACCAGTCGTCTGAGACGGAAAGGCCAAGGAACATGATTTAAAGGAATCAAACACTCTGGGCACAGTTACTAACCTTGACACAAAGCTTCCTAAGAGCAGCTTAATATTCAGCTTCAGGACTTCCCTGGCGGTCCACTGGCTAAACTTCACACTTCCCTGCAGTAAACACGGTAAGCATGAGATGTCCCTGTTGAAGACAGGAAAATGCTGGCCTTTCCTGATGCCCATTTGCCTCCAGAGTTGCGTGGCCTCTTCCAGACCACGTCAGCCTGAACACAGAAGGATAGTTCCGGGGGCCACAGCCCACCTAGCTGAAAGGACCTTGCAAGGCAAAAGTAGCCGTCACGATCTTACAGCAATATGGGCTCTTTCCTAGGAATGAACCGTATGTGGCCAGACCACCCACATCCGAAGCTGAAGACCAGAGCATGATGGGGAAGTTTGTGAAAGTCGAGAGGCAGGTAGGTCCTTCCTTTCTCTCACCAAAAAACAAGTATGTGAAATTTACTTTCAAATGTCATTTTTTTTCATAGGGAGATAACATACTTGAGAATCTACCATTCATAAAAGGATCTGGAAATGAAATCGCCGATTCAGCACTTTACTGGTTGGGTGGTCACGTGCAAGTGAATAAACTGTTCTGAGTCTTAGTTTCCTCCTATGTAGAACGGGGATTTTAATTCCTCATGAGGTTGCCATGAGGACTAAATCAACTGACACCTGTAAGTTATCTACAGTAGTAGCTGGCACACAGTAAACACTCAGCAAATGGTGGCTCCTGTTACCATGAACTTCGTGGTGTTTAAGGAATGTTGGTGACCTTCTCCACATTTATTCGTAATTCTCCTCCTTCCCTGAAAGTTTGGGTCATTGTGTGGCCGGTGTGAAGGGGCCTGGAGGAGGGCAGGCTGTGGGTGGGGTTCATTCAGGGCAGAAAGAAACCTATTCAGTGACAGCACCCTAGGTAGCCCACCTCTCCTGTCTGCAGTAAAGCAGCTTATATTTCAGGATCGTTTGCCCAACTTTACACTAGATAAATAGCACTGTCAGTTCCCCTTAGGATTCCTATCAATCCTTTTATTTTATTCAGAACCTAAAATTGGATCTGTGCAGAAGAAGCAAGAGAAAATTTGAATGATTATTCTTTTTTGGTATATCAAGAATATCCTTTTCCATTTTAAATTTTTAATTTCTCATCTCAGCTCTTCCACTTACCTGCTCTGTGATGTTTGATGAGTTACTTCATCTCTCTCTGCCTCTATTTCCTCACCTGGAAAATAGAGAGAATAATAGTATCCACCTCATAGGGCTGTTACGAAAATTAAATAAGTTAATATCTTTAAAGTGCATACTAACTGCTAGAGAAGTACTAGTTATTGTTAAGGCTTGGGTACCAACTCAGCCATGACCTAGTTCTACGCTTTGTGTCTTCATCTGTAAGAGAGGATGGCAGACCTGCCTGCAGTGCTTCCTGGTGAGTTATGAACTGTCAGGGAAAGAACATGCCATGCACACGTGAATGCACACTTGTGTCTGTGCACTCAAAGATTTTGGTACGTTCTCAAATTGGTGGGTAGGAACAGATAGATGCAGCTTATCTCAGCGTATCTTCCCCTGGCCTCCAAGACCCCTAGGCAGGGTCTCCAGTTCTGCGAAGCTCAATTCTTGCTAACCACTGCCCTCGTATCTTGGGGGCTCACATCACCAGGCAGGGGAGATGCACACAAACAGTCCAGGCGCTTCTGTACGGGGTGCTTGCAAATCAAGGTCTCCCGCTCCAGACCCAGACGCAGCAGCAAGGCCACCTCCTCCTCGGGTGAAACTTGGCCTCCACCCACCTCTCTGCTTCCGGCTTTCTGGGAAGTCCTTGCCCTGTGTTGTTGTTTTTTAGATTAGCACGAATCCATGCGCAAGGCTCAGAATCAAGAGGCACAAAATAATTAGCTGTTATGATGATTACTTGCAAGAACCCTGTTCCTTTCTGAAAAGTAAACGCTATAGTTTTTCCTCCCGACCAGTAAAACTACCCGCAGGTCCGGAGAAAGC
>NW_020837985.1:8615042-8801807 GCF_003676395.1 Aethalodelphis obliquidens | reverse complement strand
GCGATTCACGGCTCCTTGTGTTTTCCAGGTTCGCGACATGGGGAAGAAGCTGGACTTCCTGGTGGACATGCATATGCAGCACATGGAGCGGCTGCAGGTGCACGTCACCGACTTCTGCCCGACCAAGGGGACCTCTTCGCCAGCTGAGGCGGAGAAGAGAGAGGACCACAGGGAAGCGGATTTGAAAACCATCATGTGTAACGACTCTGAGACCGGCGCCCCCGGCGCTCCCTACAGCGTCCACCAGGTGCCCATTGACAGGGCCGGCCCCTACGGGGTTTTTGCCCACGACCCCGTGAACCTGTCCCGAGGGGCACCCAGCTCTGGAAAGGTTCACGCCACCCTTTCCTCCTCGGCGACCACCTATGCGGAAAGGCCCACCGTCCTGCCTATCTTGACCCTTCTCGACTCCCGCGGGAGCTACCACTCCCAGGCTGAACTGCACAGCCCCTGCTCGGACCGGGTCTCCCCCCAGCAGAGACGCAGCATCACCCGGGACAGTGACACCCCCCTGTCCCTGATGTCCGTCAACCACGAGGAGCTGGAACGCTCTCCAAGTGGCTTCAGCATCTCCCAAGACAGAGACGATTTTGTGTTTGGCCCGAGCGGGGGGTCAAGCTGGATGAGGGAGAAACGGTACCTCGCCGAGGGTGAGACAGACACGGACACAGACCCCTTCACGCCCAGTGGCTCCATGCCTTTGTCATCCACGGGGGATGGTATTTCCGATTCGATATGGACCCCTTCCAACAAGCCCACTTAAAAGGGGTCGTGGGCTGGCTCCTCCTTGTAATGTAGACAGACTTTGTATAGCTCACTTGCTCTCACACCCGCCACGTACCTGTGAGATCCCCAGTGGCTGCGTCAAACGCGTGCATGTGCGTGGTAGCCCCGCCTGGGCTGGGGCTTCTCGTGGCCTTTTTCTCCTCCAGGTGACCACAGTGAAGCCGCTTCCTTTCAAGCATGGTTTGCATGACCTACACTATATAAATGGTGCCGCTGACCTCTTTAGGATACACGTTTAGCCGCTCTTCTTACTTTGAATCATGACTGGACCAGTACAGGGAGAAATGACTGAGGAGCCGTGCGATGTGTCTGTGTGGTCGTCTGGTTTGGGTTTTGGTTGGGTGAGCAGAGAAAGTCGTTTACGTTGTTTCTTAGCGTCACTGCCCCTTTGTGTAAAACAGTCCAACAATTAACCGTTTTCTAAAGCAAGCAAATAATTCTCTCAACAAAAATACATTGCGTATCAGTGACGTTGCCTCCTGAGCTAAAAACATGAGGGGAGGAACGAGATAGTCATCACATCTTCAAAACCAAGAATTTAAAACATTATTAAGGAAAGCCTGGGAAAACCTTCCAAAAGCTCTCAAAGGGACCTCACTAAGTAAGTCTGTCATTGTCAACTATCACGCCCCGGTTTCCTCATCTATGAAGGGTGGTGGCAGGTGTAACGTGTTGGATGAGTTGTGACTAGGCAGGGAGAAAACACACACACATGCACATTAAGATAGTTCCCAAATTACGTAGCCAAAGATAACAGAATTTATCAGCAGTGGGGTGCCCCTCGGGGCAGGGGCTCAGTGCCTTCAAAATGAGGTTCCAATTCACATTCTTCCCCGAGATACTTGTATAAAATATCCATCTCAAATAGGAACTAGAGTCAAGAGGGCGCACAGAATTATCCAGTCCACATCCTTCCTTGTAAAAATGAGAAAGCTTAGGCCCAGGTAAAGACAGACATATGTCCAGGGCCACTCCATTGTTCCCCAGAGACCTGAGACTCAAAGCCCGGTCAGCTGACTCACTCCAGGCCCTGGTCCCTCCTGCCACGCCACTCTGCAGTTTACACAACAGGACCGAGACGCCTGTACTCTGTTGTGTGGAAAGCACCCGTGACACTGTTTACCCAGCGGGAGGAGGATGTCTGCTTTTATTGCAAAACATGCTTGTCGGATGCTTTGCATTTTGGATCCAGAAAAAAGTAGTAATACAAGTGAGCTACAACATTCATTAATATGCAACTAGACAAAATTTCCACAACCATCCATTTTTCCTCGTCTAGATTTTTTTTTTTTTTTTTTTTTTTGGTGGTACGCAGGCCTCTCACCGCTGTGGCCTCTCCCATTACGGAGCACAGGCTCCGGACGCGCAGGCTTAGCGGCCATGGCTCACGGTCCCAGCCGCTCCGCGGCACGTGGGATCTTCCCGGACCGGGGCACGAACCTGCGTCCCCTGCATCGGCAGGCGGACTCTCAACCACTGCGCCACCAGGGAAGCCCCCTCCTCTAGATTTTTTTAAACCACACATAGCCATAAGACTAGCTGAGCTCACTGTCCTACTATATAAGCATTAATATGAAGCAGAAGCCATCCTGCTAGGAGATGTTGCTATTCTCTGAAACACACTGATGGAAAAGGTTTCCGTTAGGCTTGAGGTAATTCGCTAAATGACTACACTGCAGTGTTATTATCTCACTCTTTTCATACGTCTAAGCACACATTGTGGATGGTTACCTTGATGACAGGATGTTTGAAGTGGCCTACGCGAGTGTCTCCGTCCCACCGACGCTCTCCCTCGCAGTCTCGTCAAGAGCCATGATGGCTGCGGCAGACATGACGGTGGATGGTTTCATCGTTACCTAATGCAGGGCTCTTGCACTATATTGGAGAGAGGAGCTCCTTCCTCAGAGATTGGTTTCTTTCAACCTATGTGTCAACAGGTACCATGTGTAAGGCTCAGAGTACAGTAATAATGAAGGGTCAGCCCCTGACTTTAGGGACTTACAACCAAAGCCCGAAGTCCTTGGCTTTGTGAGGGATAAAAAAGGAGTTTTACTTGGAGAGTCCCACGAATGGATGGGTGTTGGCTTTGAAGTCCGAGGTAGGAAATACACAAGAGTGCGCACATACATCAGACGTGAAACCCCCTCCCCCATGGTTTGCCGTTTGACTTTCTGGCTATCTGAAGGGCAAAGGGCATGTGAGCCTCCTGACCCGCTTCAGTATGGCTGCAGTTGATGACCTAAGAAACCTTATGCCCCTTCCTTAGACTTCGGTTCTTGATTCTGACCTTCCTGGAATCTTTTGTCAAAAATGATTGAGCCATCTAACATACCGATTATTTTTCTAACTTATTAATATTCTTGCAGAACCTACTGGCCTCAGTATCTTACAAATAGAGGCATTTTCCAAGAACTCAATGGAGTTCCCAGCTGGAAGAGTGAGACTTTCTCATCCTCAGGTTAAAAATAGTTACCATGGCTCCAAAGTTAGAGGATTACCTTAGGTTCTTTTAGTAACTGATGGGCAGGGATTGGGTTTGTGTCGATTCCATACCTCCAATGCAGTATGTTGTCTTTATCAGTGTAGACCAAGGCAAATTACATCTTCATGAATGAATAAATGATAAGAATCTTAAGAGCTGTTCTTTCCCATCTAAGAAAACAAAAAAGAAAGAAAAATCATCTAGAATATTCTTTGATATTCCTTTAAAAAAAAAAACACATTCCAGAAATGCAAACCAAACCTACTCAAGTTGCCTGCCCACAGACGACATCATTAACATGGCTGGCATTGATGAAGTAGAAATTCAGAGTCTGGGATTAAACATAAGTTATTAGGAGAAACAGTGTGTGCTTCCACAAACCTCTTTTTGTCAAACAAAAAAAAAAACAGCATGATGAAATAATCCAACAGAATTGGTAAATAACACAGCCCAAGATTATTCTACTTCAGATAAACCAGTGGTTCTGAAGCTTGCCCAGGAAATTGCAATAGTTTCAGCAGAACTCCATGAAATAATGGCAAATGAAGGATGATTTTCTCAAGGGAAACTATGATATATGTACTCAGTCTCTGTGTCACAACATGATATATGCAAAATTGAAGAGGTCGTCTTTTAGCAGGATCAACATTAATGAGATAAATACACTTTCCAAATGTTAGGTGAATGGGGATCCTATTGGGCTGAGAAGAAAATACTTGAGATCAATTTTGAGTTTTGACTATCAGAGACTAGCACACAAGCAAATACTGAAAGTTTTTTTGTTTTTTTTTATTGTGAGAGGAAAAAAAAATCAAATTGAGAAAGTTCTATTCACTAACTGTGTTTGTTCTGGAAACTGAGAGATTAGACTTATGAGACATGGCGTTGATATTATAAAGCTCTAGTTGTCATGAAAACATAGCCAGAAAACCCCAAGGTATATACTGTACATCAAATGAGCTCATTAATCAACAGTATGCATTTAATGCCTATTTTGTGCAAGACAGTTCCTAGACACTGTAAGTTGAAAGAATAGTTACTTACAGAAAATGTTAACCTAACAGGAGCTACTCAAAACTGGCCAAGGTCATCGTCATAATTCCATACCACTCTAATGAGCGTGATAAAAACGTTCCTTTGGTTATTCATTTACAAGATTTATTAAGCACCACTGTCTTCTAGGCACTGCACAATGCACCAGAAATTCAGAGATAAGAAAAATACAGACTGCTGTCAAAAAGCTAGGAATCTGGTGGCCTTGGATTATTAAAGGTCCCTTTAAATTATGTCTACCAGAAGTGGAAAGAACCTGATTTCATCTCTGCAGACAACTATACAGACAGGAATGCTTCCTAGGCTGGAATCAGTGAGAGACTGAACATGGAAGAAAGTGAAAGCAAAACTTCTGCATCAAAATCGTAATGACCCCATCAGCTCAGGGAAGGCTGATTGGATTGTAGGGGGACTTTGAGTTTGCGTTCAATGCTTTAGACATTATAGCTCCAGACAAGCTGTGGAAGAAGGAGTTTCTGGAGTATCTGAGAAGGTTCTTGGAGAAATCAGCTTTTTCTTCCTCTCCAAATCCCTACCATGATTGAGACCAGGCAAGGAGCTGAGCTACTTCCATTTCATTGTGTTGACCAAGAGAAGCTTATAGTGAAGACCAATATACAGCATCTATTTGAAGAGAAACGTGTCACTCTGCTTCTGGAAACCTGCACATCAGATTCTCCTGGGGCAAGAGAATAAATGTGTCCAGTGTCCTAAGAAGCCAACAGCACTTTGGAAAGTGCACCCCAGGCTTCCTCCAGAAGATGCCCCATAGGTACTCTTCGTGTTCCTTGAATACATATCCAGGGCACCTAGAACCCCAAGGATTACCTTTGCTTTCTGAACCCTGGGCATCCTGAGGAGTCTGCCCATGTCCTCACTTGTCTTTGAAGGCTTGCTTGTTTCAGGATGAACTTTTAAACAGACTGTAAGTCCTTTCTTTGTATTCAAATCAACCCAAAGTTCTTGTGTTACTGATATTACACTATTTAAAACTGAGCCAACAGTCCCCTAAATCAGGTAGCAGGTATCACGATGCCCAGGTCAGAACATGTTAGGAACCAGCCTATCTGCATAGCTTTAGTGCTTTAGGAAACCAGTAATGAAAAATACCAAAGAGCTCGGAAGGATATAGAGATGCCCTGGATGAAAATTTGACTTATATTCAAACGTCTTTGGCTTTTCTGACGTGTTTTGATTTTCAAAGACACAATCTATATAGATAAAGCCCCTACTACAATGACTGCCATATCCGGGGTACTGTTATTCGTGTTCTTTTTTTACATCATGTATGGACGCCATTGCCTGAGTCTTGGTATTACTCATGAACTCTAAATTTACACTAGAAAATCTTTTTCAGAAAAAGAGTGGTGAAGATACAATCCCAATTTTTACACGACAAAATCAGGCACTTTCACAATTGCTATTTAAATAAGGACATCTCTAGAAATAGAAATGCTTACTTTTTCCATCAAAATAAGGAAGAGCAGGAATGTCGGAATGAGGAGAGCAAGACTGTTGGGTCCCAGTGGTTGGGCTGTGGCAGTTCCGTGGGACACACTGTACCAGATACTGCCCCGTTGTCTCGAAGGATGATGTGTAGGAGGTAAAGCCAAATAGAAGGAATAATTAAATATAAAGAAATGAGTGGTTTCAACGAGGAAATTCAACCGTGCCATGATGTCTGTCAGACAAATGCTAGCAATGAGTGGAGAACTTCCAAGAAAGAGTTTAAGTTTGCTGAAACCCTCCTCAGGGGGATTGGTTCCCAGCTTTGAACAGTCTCAACTCTGGCATCCCTGCAGGAAACTGTGCTTTATTATCATAGACACAGGGAGGTATAATTTCATAGATTCTTAGATGCTCAGAGCAAGAAGAGACCTTAATTACCCAGACCACCTCTCTTTTTATATCAGGAAGCAGAGGCTCAGAGCAAAGGGAGTCACACTTAGTCGATCAGCGATTAAATGAGTGACTGTGTAGCAGAATCTAGAACTCAGGTCTCCTAACTCCTGGACCAGATGTTGGAGATCAAAAACTAAAATACCCAGTGAGAATAAAGTATTTCTGTTGAGTCCAGGAGATGAGAGAGAACTTCCTGGTCCACTGGAGAAACTGCGAAACCAGACACATGTGTCAGGACATCTTCCCATCTCTGGAATGTGATTGATGATCCCATGCCTTGAAAGATGACATCGCTCTTTCTTCCAAAATCCTGCTGTGTTCCAAAGCTGCAGACATACCACTGCTGCTGTGTGTGGTTGAGAAAAGGAATGAAGAAGAGCACTCCTCCCCTCCGCTCCCCTGACCTCTCCCCCAGGCTTAGACTGGTTCAGTTCTTTGGTCCATCGCTTGCACTCATTCAGCTCCAGAGTGATGCCTCAGGTTACATCCTTACCTATAAGCCAAGTTACCAGGATTTCTCCTTGAAAAAAATGTATGGGCTTGATTTTAGGAAATGGGATGTGATTTCTTTGGGGAAGTATATGACCCCAAGTCAGCAGGTCTACTGAAGTTGTCCCTTTGCCCTGGGATCTCTGGGTCCCACCTGGGCACAGCCTGGCTCCTCCTGCTTTGTCCCAGAGAACGTCTGTCTTGGTCATATCACAGCCAGGTAT
Organism: Aethalodelphis obliquidens; assembly: GCF_003676395.1. NCBI lineage: Eukaryota > Metazoa > Chordata > Mammalia > Artiodactyla > Delphinidae > Aethalodelphis > Aethalodelphis obliquidens. Next base: position 8,794,871 of record NW_020837985.1, on the reverse strand, counting down.
TCTAGTCTTCACCAAAAGCTACAGAAGCAAACAGGATTCAACTGAAGATACCTTATGTTCCTGTAACTAGAAAATTATTTTAGGAAGTCAACAGGCCTCCATTGGCTCAAATGAGGATTTCCATAGTTGGTTTCCACTTATATTGTGCTTGGGATAGATTTTCCAGAATTTGGCAGGGCTCCCCTTGTTAAAGCTAGTAGCAGGATGTTCAGTTCTCCTGAGCCAGGAGCTCCTAAGAGATAGAAAGGTGGTCAACTTCTTGGATGGCAATAGGTGACCCACTGACTTTAATGACTGTCATTCTGTCAGCCTTCACATAGCACTGTTCTAAGGTTAAAATAAGTGTCAGAGGGAAATAAGTCAAAAAATGAGTCAAAAAAATAAGGGTCTATGTAAGAATAACCTGAGTGTGACTTATAATTAAGCGGTCAAAAGCCTTGCCCAGGGGTTAGGAATATATTTGCAATTCCTCTTAGACTTGTCAGATGGACTCTACAATTTGTTGCCTGAGAGTAACGCAAAACGAGAGCACGTTTCGCTTCAGTGTTCTGTTCTCTTCCTCTGTCCCTAAGACTGAGTTCAGGGAAGGGGAGGAGAATTCACCCTAAGCTCTCTTTATGGGCAGCATGTGACGTCATAGTTCTCTCTCTCGACTTCATGCAATCCTCATCACAACCCCACTGAGGAGGTATTACTGTTTCCATCTTATAGAAAGCTGAAGCTGAGAGGGAGAAGCCGTTAACCAAAACCCATGTGCCCCCAAAGCCCATTCTTCCTCCCCACCCCAAGTCTCCCAGGTCAATAGAAATGCTCCCAAATCATGCCTTGCGGGCTTCCACAAAGCCTTGCCCTCCCACACCCCATCACCTTTAGGTAAAATGATTACAGTCCTGTTGGTTCCCTGGACAGAAGAGTGATTCTTGCATTGACTGTTCCCCTTCCTATTCGGCGGGTTCTGTCTGCTCCTTTGCGTGGTTTCACGATCCAGCTGTCGGCGGCAGAGAATAATGCCACACGAATTGTCCATCTGGCTCATGTTGGAATCCATCAGCTCTGGGAGTTTGCTGTGGCTACAGATTATCCCACAAGTGCCCCCTGTTCTTTGCCCCCAAGGATTTCCTTTCATTGTTTTAACCAAACGAGTTCAAGTGTCCCTCCTGACTAGTCTTTTGTCTCTAGACTGTCCCTTTATTTCAGAGCTCAGAGATCCTGCAGAAACAGGTGAGTCTTCAAAAACATTCTCTGGGAGGCCAAAGGCTCAGGACAGTTGTGTTTCTCTTTCTCGATATGAAAAGATCAAGGTTCCCAGTGGAAGCCAACCTGATCTGATAATTGGGCTCTTCTTTTCCCTCTGAATCCTTTTCCAAGGGAGGGGAGCGCAGCTCCACCCTCCAAAGTTCCTGTGAGAGTTCAGAGTCCAGGTGGGAGGACAAGTTCCAAGACTGGCAGCCACCTTGTTGTCGAGTGTCAGGCTTTGCTGTTGGAGATGTGAGGTGGGCCCTGCCCCATCCTGAAAATCCCCTTAGAAAGATGCACCAACTTCATCAGATTAGTCAATCATTCCCTGTTTTAAAGAGGAAGATGCCTTCCACATTGCTTCCAACGGGGTATGGCTATTCTTCTTTTTTCTCTTTGTGATGTAGCAGCGATGGAAAACACCAATCTGAAGAGCAAACTGAGGCTTCCAGTGACATGAATCCGTTGTTTCTGATTTTGGATTGTACTTTCTTTAACCCCCTTTTACGGCCTAGAATTCTGGTGCCTTGCCCCCTGAATTTGCCTCCATGCTACAGTAGGCTCTCTTCACGTTCTGGCTTACATGGGAACACAACTCTTCCACAAGTGGCCTTTCGTGCTCTTTATAATATGATTTCCTGTAATTTTTAAACTGTATGTGTAATTTATATTCTGGCTCTGTCCAATATTTCAACAACTTTAATAAGTTGATTTCCATATATATTATGCAAACAATTCTTACCTGATTTTTTATGTTCTATCTTAAAACAAATAAATACCGCACCACTTATTAATAAATAGACATTTCAATGATTGTGTGGCAGAATGTTCTTTGCTTCATTAGCAACACAGAGCGACAAGGAAAGACAGTTCATTATTAGTTGCGGGCAGGAGGAATAGGACGGGATTTGGGTATGTTTGTAAGAAGTGGTTGAGACGCAGAGAATAAAGACACAAGAAAGGAAACATAATTCAATGTTTTCACAGCTACAAATGCATGATGTGGACTGCACATCTCCTTAATAACAGCCACTATACAGGTTGTAGATGTACAGACTTTAGTAAAACATTATCTAATCGTTACAGTTTTAAGACATTATTACTCCATTTTTATAGGTGAGAAAATTCAGACCCAGAAACATAAAAGACCTGCCCAAGGACAGACATTCATAAATGAACAGTCACAAGTAGGGCCCAGGACCATCTACCCCCAAGACTCATGCCACTTTCTTTGGAGAAGCTTCCCCTCCTAGACCATGTTGGGGGGAAGACCACGTGGGTGACTCAGAGTGAATGTAAGTCAACAGAGAGGAAATCAGTAAAGCTTATATCAGATGGCCTCTCTCTGTTGTCAGTACAGCAGGAAGGGATGTTTTCTCATGAGAAAGAGGGAGTTGGAGCAGGGAACCTTGGGAGAGTTACTTAATCTTTCTCTGTCTTGGTTTGTCATCTGTAAAGTGGGGAGAAAACTGTGTGCCTTGAAGGGTTATTATCCTAGCCAAGGATCTGGCACTCAGCGCATGTTCAGTGAATGACAGCTTTTGACTCTATCCTGTACCCACACGCCTGGCTGCCTTAATTTGGGTTTCCGCAAGAATAGAGACAGAATGTTGGATGCAGGTAGTATATTTGGAAAGTGATCCCAGAAAACACGGCTGAGAAAGAGTGGAGAGACTGGAACAGGGAGGGAGAAAAGCCAGTAAAGAATGAGCTAATCCTTGTGGGTAACTGGTCTCAATTCCACCAGGAACCCCCTGAGAACCCATGTGAAATACACCAGAGAATCATTCCACCTTGGGACAGGCATCTGGGGCATTCATCCACGGAGCCCGGTTCTTCCCTGGTTGAGAGTTGCCCCTGGGATATAAATTCCCTCCTCTGTCAGTTTTCCTGTGCTACAGCTGAGCAAGCTCCCAGGTGCAAAAGCTCTAAGGCAGAGAAGCAGAGAGACGTAGCCAGAGGAGCTGCCTGCCTGCTGTGACCTGTGTACTGTGACCACGGGTGAGCTCGCAGCTGGGCAGAGGGAAAACAGCACAGCAACATGAGCATCTGGTACATAAGCCCACCTGAAAACCCTACATACATACAGGGAAGCAAAAACCCAGCCAGGTTGCCACAAATCACTCTGTAAGTCAAAGGACAAAGTTGGCCAACACTGGACAAGCTGGCCGTGGTGCCCATGAACTTGTTCATTATTAAAACAGTGCCTGTAACCACTAGGAAGCAGGGTAGAAGGTCTGCTAGAAGATCAGGTCCACATTTGTCATTGTGAAGACCTGGGGCTGACAGGTGAGATGAGCATCCACTCAGCAAACGTATGTATGTCCCTCCCCCAATAAAACATACCCGCCTTTGGTCTCAGATGACCGCATGACAGACAGATAAAGAGCCTACAAATTATATCCCTGAGAAAATCCTTTCCATCTGCACAAATGGAGCAAAAGCCCATTCATAACCTCGCAGATCCTCCTGGGAGCCAGTTACTGTTCCTAACAATGTCGGCTTCCAACAATGAAGCTTTCAACAATGAACAATGTCGGGCATCCAGGTGACCTGAGACCCTGTGGCTTCCCCACACTGAAGACGTGTAAGGTGTCTCCCCTGAGAAGAGTCCAATTGTCCTTGTATCCTGCCTCCACATCAAATATGAAAACATTGCCAGCAATTTATCTTCTGGCTCTGGGCAGGTCGGCCCCAGGCCAGTGGAGGGCAGGTGGAGTTAGCAGAGAGAAGCAGAAATGAAATTAGGAAGTAACAGAGGTCAGGTCATGAACAGCCTCCTGGGTCGGGATAAAGACATTTGCTTTTACTCTGAGTCAGACAGGAAGTCATGCGGGGCTTTGAGGAGAGAGGTGAGAAGATCTGACGGATGCTAACAAGGGGTTCTCTGGCTGCTGTATTGAGAATACACTGAATGAGGCAAAGGCAGAGGCAAGGAGATTAATCAGGGACACGACTGCATTAGCAATAATCCAGGTGAGAGCCAAGAGTGGCTTGGACCAGGGTGATGGAGGTGGTGAGAAATCTTAATATTTAGAATCTAGATACCTTTTAAGAGTAGAAATGACAGCTATATGTATACATATATCCCCTCCCTCTTGGATCTCCCCCCTCTGCTGCCCCTTCCCACCCATGTAAGTCACCACAGAGCACCGAGCTGAGCTCCCTGAGCTATACAGCAGGTTCCCACTAGCTATCTGCTTTACACATGGTACTGATTCACTTCATTGCACAGCAGAAACTAACATGACACTATAAAGCAACTATATCCCAATAAAAATAATTTAAAAAAAGAACCCAGCCACAGACAATTAAAAAAAAAAAGAGTAGAAATGACAGGATTTTCTGATAGACTGAATGTCAGATGTGGAAGAAGGAGAAAAATCCAGGAAGATTATGCAGTATTTTATTTGAGTACCTGGAAGAATGAACGCATCATTAATTGAGGTGGGAGTAGATTAGGGAAGGGGCAAGTTTTTGCAAAAGGATGTGAATTTGGCTTTTTAAATGTTAAATCTGAGATGCACATGAGGCATCTAGTGGAAATGTTCTGTAGAGAGCTGAGTGTGGAATTAAGATTATTTAGGGCTGAAGGTACCTATCTATCTATCTGTCTGTCTGTCTATCTATCTATCTATAGATTTGACAAGTTATAGATAACCTTTAGAACCATGAGACAAGATGCGATCCCCAAGTGAACAAGTATAGAGAAAAAAGAGGAGACACCTAAAGACTACACCCAGCAACCTCAAGAGGTCAAGGAGACGAGGCGGAACCAGCGAAAGAGGCTGAGCAAAAGCAGCTGATGACATAGAAGACGATCAGAAGAGTATGGCGTTGGCGATGCCAAGCGCAGACCTCATCTCATGGAGCGAGTGACCTATTGCAGGCGCAGAGTGCCACTGAGAGGTCGAGTGAGCAGAGCAGTTAGCCACATGGGAGTCATGGAGACCTTGACAAAGGCGGTTTGGGTGGGGTGCTGCCGTGATGCCTGATTGGCGTGGCCTTGAGAGAGAGGAGAGGAGAGGAATTGGGGGCATTGAATAGGGACAACTCATAGTGACCATCTTAAGCATACAGTTCCATGGTATTGAATAAATTCATAACAGTGTGAAACTATCCCTAACTTCCATCTCCATAACTCTTTCCTTCTTGTAAAATTGAAACTCTGCACCACCCATTCAAGAGTAACTCCCCATTCTCCTCCCCCCCACCATCCCTGGCAACTACCATTCTACTTTCTGTCTCTATGATTTTGACTATTAGGTACCTCGTACAAGTGGAAGCCTGCAGCATTTGTCTTTTTGTACCTGCATTTTTAAGTACAAGGAAAATGAGCCTCAGAGAGGTCAAGCAGTTTGCCCAAGGCCACACAGCTAGCCAATCACTGAAGCAGAACCAGGGCTGTGGCTTTTGTTCCTGCTGCTTCATCCGGAAATGTTACTGTTAGCACAGTAGGTATATTTCACAAGAATCGACCGAAAGTTCAGAAATGCAATCTTTCTAGGCAGACAATGGGTAACGATTCCCAAATGTCTACCTTGAACCAGGTGCCGTAAGCCCTTTCCTTACGACCATTCTATCCTTCTGACAGCCTTCTGCGGTGGCTACTATCGCGATCTTCATTTCCTAGATGAGAAAAGTAACTTGGAGGTAACTGATCTCCCTAAACTGAAATGTACAGGCCAGGAGGGCAGGGATCCCGACTGGCTTATTTGGAGCTGAGCCCCCAGCACCCTGAAAAGGTCTGGCACACAAACGGCTCTCCTAGACCATTCCCATAGACAGTGTTTGGCCCCTGCCTCGTTTTCCAACAATATCCTCATTGTCCCCCACCTCCTGCGTGGGTTCCAGCCGGCCTGAACCACTGTAGGTGCTGGGGAGGCAGGATGCTTGAGGTACAAGGGTACCTGCGCTGAAGGTACACACATACACACAACCTACTGAGGGAGACAGACGAGCAAAGAGATCATCCCAATAGAGCACAATAAGACAAATACAAAAATATTACCCTTAATGGGATGGGAGGGTATCAGAGGCTTCCTGGTGACGGGGAGGTCTGAGGTGAGAATAAAAAGGATGAGGTAAAGTTTGGGGTGTGGGTAGCTGAAGGGAGCATATCACAGCCAAAGAGATCTTCACATGTGGATAATGAAATTCAAATTTATATCATTTTTACACATCATGAAATACTCTTCTTCTTTTGCTTCTTTACAACTGTTTAAAAATGTAGAACCATTTTCGGCTTTATAAGAACAGGCAATGGGGCCAGGCTTGCCCACCCTGCTAAAATTCACGAGCAACCCCTAGCCAGTTCTTCAGAAGACTTGCACTGGCTCACAGGACAGGTGATGCTTGGCTCACAGACCTTTACAGCAGGAAGGGGAAATCATCACCCTGTGATCCTGTTCTGCTCCTTCAATACATGTAATTACTGTCAGAAGAGGTTTCCCATCCCACGTTGAATCAGTGCTTTGTCATTCTGTTCACGGACAGCAAAGGCATTTTTCTCCAATGGAGGTGATCCGGTTTCACCGCTGTGAATTCTTGGTAGGATTATTATTCCATTTTTTTTTTCCAGAGGACTTAAAGCAAAGTTATCAAGCCTTTCCCCACCTCCACCCTCTGTATCTTTCACTAAGAACTCATATAAACCCCACAGCTCTGACTTAGCTGTTAATCTTTCAGGCTGCTTAAATTCTTTGAAGTCCTTTATCCTGCTCGGGAGACAGGTAAGTCACATACCGTAGAGATTTGCAAACCCTTCGGTTCCCTCTACTCCCCAAAGCATGAAGCCAGATAAGAAATGCATCTGCTCTAATTCCCAAACTCTGGGCTCCTGGTTGCCGAATGGTAGGAGAGGAGTTTCTATCACCCAATCCCTTACTCTGCACTTAAGCTAAAACTCACCCCTGGATCACAGTCTGTTTCTTTCCATTTTTTCCCTTAAGCTATCGATTAGCATCTTAATGCAGTCCTCAGCCGGGAGGATGGCTTGTCCTCACATCTGTGATAAAGGAAACATGATCTTTAATCCAAAGAATTGGAATGAGAAGAAAAGAATGCCCTGAAAAATGGCTGGCAGCAAGGCAACAGCTCAGAAACTATACTTTCTCAGAGGCCAATCAATCATGGATTTTGGCGGCAAACAGACCAGGATTCCACTCCTGGCTCTTTGAGCTGCGTTCCCAGGGGTCGGTTGCTTGCCTGGGCCTTGCTTTCCTCCAACTATAAAATAAGGATGATAACCCCTAAGTGGGGTTACTTCCAGGACCAGTAGATATCATATATAAAATTCCTGGCACCTCAGATAGTCAAGAAATAATAGATTCTTTGCTTCTTTTTCTGAATGAACTATTTTTGAAAAACCAGAACCTCCCCTTTCAGTGTCTCCCCCGGGCAGTGGAGCCGACTGCGGGGTGTACGGCCTCAGGCCTCTGGGTCCTCCTCACAGAGAGGGAGCTGGTCCTCACTAGGAAGGATGCTGAGTGCAAGTGTTATCTCCAGATTCTTGGATGCTATACCATAGACATGAATGTCACTTCCACAAGACTCTCGGGTAAGCAATGCTCCCTCTTTTATTAAAAGAGAGAGCTTGTGCACAAGGGAGAAGGTGGAAGAAAGTGGCAGCTCCCTGAGAAGGGGCGAGTTGCTTTTACAACAATAGGGAGGGTTTGTCTCATCACTGGTTAATTTCCAGAAATCATCAAACTTCTTTGATCGCACCAGGTGGCTCCATGGTGGCTGTCGGGAACAGGGAGCGCTTTGGTGAGGGAAAAGGAGTGCCTGAGAATTTTCTGCAAGAAAACATTGGAACAGATAAGGTTAAAATTGATAGCTGAGCTTCCTGTCTTGTGGCAACTAGGTACACTCCTTGGTGTAACAGAGATAAAGTTAATCTTGAACTCCTGTGAGCCTGGTTTTTGTCTCTGGGACTCAGGACCCCAGAGCCTTTGTTCTTTTGCTTCCAAGGCCCGTTTGGCCCAAGGTCTTCCCCCAGTCCTTTTTCAAAATGGCTGTACTCTTGTCTTCCTGTCTCAAGTGCGCCGTTACAATGTATTGAGAACATGCTGCTCTGACTGTGGCTGGTCCAAACAAGATGGACTTCAGTGTGAGTTTTGACCCTGACACTGGCATTATCATTATTCTGTATCTGACTAGCCATCTTTCGGCTGCAAAGTCCAGTGAGAAAGGTAGGTTTCCTTGGCAGGCTAGACTAGCCTTTGTTGATTGGTGATCCCCATTAACCGGAAGTGATACAATGTTTAATTAAGGCTCCAGCAGCTTTGTTCTGACCACCCACATTTCCAGCTCCAGGGCTACTGCCAGTCAGACACAGACAGACTGTGAATGCATTTCACAAGCCTCTTGGGCTGATTCACGGATCACGGATCCCAACGACACTTCTCAGCCCTTCTCCTGGGAGTGTGACCGGACTTCTTAGCCTTCGACCCACCAAAATGCTTTGAAATAATCATCAATTCTGTGTGTTTCCAACCTCAGGTCCTTTGGGGCACTCTGGGCTGGTATTTTGAAGGGCAGGAGAACAGAGCAGAACATGGTAAAAAAAGGACACAAACTTTAGTATCTGGGAGACCATGGTTCAAACCCCAGTTCTCCCACTTAGAGCCACGTGACCACGAGTAAGGGGCTCTCCCACCGATCCCCGGGGCCCTCTCTTGTATAACTGAAGTATCTCACGGGATGCTTGAGAAGGCAAAATAACAGAGATGATAGCCAAAAGTAGAGATTCAGTAAATTATACTGTTGGAGAGGAAAAAATAACTCTTTCCTCCACCCTCTTAGGTTCAGTATCTGGGGCTCTGCAAATTGAAATGACAAAACGATTAACAGGAAAAAAGGCTTATTTCATATACATATGGGATGGGAGCACCACAGAAATAAATGAAAACCTCAAAAAGGTGGTCAGACCCTGAAGCTTCTATATCATTTTAACAGAAGGATGTTAAGTTTGTGGGGAAGTGACAAGAAATAAAAAGGGTTTTGAGTTTCTAGGGTGCTAAATCGTGGAAAGGTAAATACATGGGGAAACTAGTGGAAGATAAGAGTTATTTTAGTGAGGTTCGTCTGTGCAGTCCCATCTCGGTGCCAACTTTCCATTCCCTTCATGGCCATAAGACTCCCCCTCCCGCCAGGAAGGAGAACTTATGGCAGACCTGCTCTTAGTCGGAGAGCGGAGGCTCCAAGAAGGCTTCTTTCTGCACCTGTTGATTCTCAACGGGCTTTAGATCAAAATAATCCATATGCCAAAGTGGGATATTTGGGGGCAGCATACTTTGACCCCACTGAGTACGTTATTATCGTCATTGTGTCACTACATGACTAGCTTTTATGCCAGAGTCACTGGCTGTGTATTCAAAAATAGCCATGGGAAACAACAAGGCCCGACTGCAGAGCACAGGGAACTATATTCAAACGCCTGTGATACACCAGAATGGAAACGAATATGTATAACTGAATCACTTTGCCACACAGCAGAAATTAACACAATATTGTAAATCAACTATACTTAAAAAAAAAAAGAAAATAAAAAAATGGCCATGGGAAATGCAGTGAAATAATGATGACTCCGTTTCAGAGGAAATTTTTGGACCTCTGATCCAGTCTTTGTAAGATATAACTTTGAAGACTGTAATTCCATCCATATGGGGAATATGGATGGAAGTACAATCCTCTTTCCTACTCTTGGAGTACCACCATCTTTTGAAGCACCAACACTTTTATTTATTTGTTAAGAATTTACACGGCCTTTGCTCTGCACCATATACCATTCCCTGTATTTTATAAATATAACAGCCTTGGGTGAGGAAACTAAGACAGAGAGAGGTTTAATAACTTGCACAGCAGGAGTGACCCAAGGAGCAAAGCCAGGCAGCTGGGCTCCGGGGCCTGTGCTTTAACACCAATGCCATGAGCTCAACAAAGATTTTTTGAGTGAATGCAGGTTACGTACCTAGAGCCAGAGGGCATTCAAGATGCAAATCAAGTGTGTGAGACCCTAACTCCTGCTCCTTCCTCTGCCCCAGTGTCCCACGGTGGCCCAGGCTCTTAAGGGGGACCTTGCCCGCCCGTGATGACTGGTGTTATGTACCGAGCGCCTATATGTGCCAGGCACTGGGTTAAGTACTTTAGGTTCATTATCTTAAATCCTCACAAAGACCTTATGAGCTAGGTTCTCTTATCCCCATTTTGCTGATGAGGAAAACCAAGCTTCAAAGAGTAGATAGATGTATGAGAATGGGAGGACTCCAAGGAAGCGCCCCCCAGCCTTGTGAGGCCTCTCTCTGTCCAGGGTGACGTCCAGAAGAAACACCACTGAAGCGTCTACCGATAATTACAAAGCAAATTTAAACGTTTACGAGGATTTTTCAAGAAAATTCCAAAGGTGGTTCTATCCCTAATGGGTAGCAAAACTTCTTAAAATATAACTTTCCGTGAAGATGCTCAATTCCTGAGACAATTTTCACCCCAGCGCACTTTCTCTTGACATTTCTCCTCTTCCCCAAGTCACCTTCCAGATCTATTCCGTTCTCTACCACTGGCAAATTTCTACTCTTTTCAAATCAAGTCTGCGCAGCCCCTATTAAATGGGTAATACATGAATACCTACACGTCAAGACTGTGTAGTTACGACGTGACAGTGTGCGTCAGGCAGCGTTCTGTGTGGTGTCTGGCACACAGAAAGCACTCAATAAATTTTCACCATCCTTCCTGTTAGTCTCAGCTTTGCGGCTTTTAACGGTCATACTGATTCTGTGCAGCAAATGCCCAGGTGAAAGCCTGGCACACAGTGCTGCAGTGAAGGAAAGAGAGTGTGAACACTCACGTGTACGTGTGTATTAATATTATTTTCTTATTTATAAGCAGCAGGGATGCTGTATTTGAAGGGTACTTTCCATCTAAGCAGCGGGAAAACCCATGGAAGAGACACTGATTCTCCCTGAATATGCCTGCACCCCTCCCAGACTTCCTGCAGTTATTCAGGACCACATGAGTAATTCTGGTGGAGGCTGTACATGAATGTAAGCGTGTCACTTCCTGCCAGAGCATTTAAGAGTTGGTGCATAATCCTCCAGGTCTCTCCCTTCCCCTGCCACTATGAGTCAATGACTAAGGAGGCCACAGGGATGGAGACCTACAAGAAGGCGGAACCTCCATCATCCAGGGCCCCTGAGTGAGCGAGAAGGGCAGTTCCCCACCAATACGCAGAGGGCACAGACCATCAATAAGAAATCGACTTTTATGGCTGAATTAAGCCAGTGAGATTGCAGAGTTAATTTGTTACCTCAGCATAACCTCACCTATCCTAACTATACAACGGCTTTCATCAACTGTGTTTCCAATGACTCCCCATGCAGTATTCTCAAGGATCTTCTGCATCAATGTGGTTAGTAATCCAGCTGGTTTCCTCCAAGTGCTTGCCTGCTTGCTTCCAGGTGGACCAGAGTATCCAAGACATGCCAGGCTTCCTGCTACATTGTCCACTGGTAAGGCTGTGCATGGGCCTCACATGTGTCCTGTCCCTTTACAATACAGGTGGGTCTGGTCGAAGTTCAAGTGTCTGTTCTGTATACTATGTTTGGGTATTCATTGTGCTTTAGAGAATTGTAGCAGCCAGCGTTTCAGCCCAGAATCCAAACGAGTTTGATAAAAATGGCAATAATAAATTCCCCATTTATTCTGCTGCAGTTGAGTCCCATTTATGCAACAGAATTATCTTCATCTCCACTGTTACCATCCTTACACAAAGCATCATCTTCTCTTTGGTAGGCCACCAGGAGAGCTTCCCAAAGCAGCTCCTTGCTTCCCCTCTTGTCTCTCAATGATCCATTCTCCACTCACCAGCCTGAGCCACCTTTTCATACATTCATTAAGCCACCTTCCGAGTCCTCCCTCATTTCTCCCTCCTCCTCCCCAAAAGTATTCAATGACTTTCTACTTCTCTTTGGACAGTATCCTAAGTCCTTTACGTGCTCTACATGACCCAGCCCACCTCCCCATCGTCTACGGTCCCTCATATCCTTCATTCCTTATGCTCCATCACATTGGCCTTCTTTCAGTTCATAAAATAATACTCATGCCCATCTCAGACCCCGGGCTCAGGCTGTTACCTGTACACAGAATACCCCCTCAGCCAGGTACGTCCTGCTCACACACTACTCGTCTTTCAGATCTCAGCTGAAAGTCACCTCCCAGGGACGGCTTTCAGATCCCTGAGATTAGATCAGGCTCCCTGTTCCGTACTCTCAAAACGTTTTCAAAGTATCTAACATTGTTTGTAATAATATCCATGGGTCTTAATTTCCTTCATGTTGGCCTTCCCAACTAGACTATAAGCTCCATAAGGATGGAATCTGTATCTATCTGCTCATATTATACCAGCATCTAACACACACAATGCCTATTAAAGTCCAGAGGCTTAGTAACATGATCAACTATTAGTATTATTATAGTTAGTCAATAAATATTTAGTGACGAAATGATTGAATGAATGAGCAAACTCCATGTGGGATTTCAAGTAAGTCCACATCATAATTTTCTCATCTTTAAAAGGATTATTTTGGGTTAAATTTTCTCTGATGTTATGTCTGGGTTATAATTTCTCTGATGAAATCTTTTCTTCCTTTAGAGTCTGCCTTTAAAGGGGAAGCCAAGAAGGAAAATGTCATGACCTTCCTACTTACAACATGTAAATGGGCAGGTGGTCCTTCTTAGTTTACTCTGTCTTGGGTAACTTCCTTGGCTTCTCTGAGCCTCACTTTCTCTGTCTGTAAGATGGAGACTGTGCCTGTATCTCCAGCTCTAACAGTCATAGTAATAGTTCCCATGAGCTGCTCATTGCTTTATGGTTCATGGTACACCCGGATTCTCATGACCTTATTAAATCCACAAAAACTGTGACCTTCTATTAGCAATAGACGATTTCATAAAGGGAGATATTGTTATTTGACATCATCACTTTTGTAATAATCCCACCTTTCTCTGACTTTTTTTTCTGATGGTATGAATTTGGTTGTAAAGCAAATGCAGGACAAGGTAAAAGACAGAGAGGAGTCAGGCGCTGGGTTTCTGTTCCTAACGTTTTGGCAAACAAGCAGGATAATTTTTTTAAGACTTTTGAATTTGGGGATGGGGAGTGGTAGCAGAAATCGCTCTTTATGCTAAATGTTTAATTTACTTTTAATTAGTTAGTACATTCATATAGTTCAAAATGCAGAAGGTACAAAGGTGTAAAAGTTAAATGCTCCACCAGTCAGCCACTTCCTTCTCCAGAAGACACCAGTTGTACCAATTACTTCTCTATAAGCAGGGTAATTTTCAGCAAATATTTCCCGTTTGGGTCTTTAATTTTCTCTTTAAGTGGGAACAATTCCTGTTTCACAGGTAATCATAAACCATGAAAAGCAATAAAATACTAAGCATGACTAAGTATGAAGAGTGCTAATACCATCTACCTTAAAGATACTACTATGGTGGTCATTTTATCCAAAAAGAGAACAACAGCTTTATGTTATCTGCCCAGCACCTTATCTGAAAAATGTCCGTAGCATCCTATCCAGAAATCCCTGCTTCTGGGGTATTTAGATCACTCTTCAAATACTGTTACCAAAATCCACCCATGGGTTTGTAATTATGAAAAGAAGTGGTGGAAATAATTTTTCCTTAATGAAATGAGCAGTGTTAAGAAAGGCTCTTGGTTAGGAAGACTGCAGCCCAGGGCTCACCATTTGGATTTGACAGGTGTTAAGAATCCCACAAACCCAGCAGCTTACAGCATCCCTGGAGCTTGGCAATCCAGAGCCCAGATGATTCCGGTCCCTCACCCTGACAGAGGGCTCTGCTTCCTGGTCAGGTAACAGGTGAGGTCGGCTGGTATCTCCTACAGATCTCCCTGCAGCTGCTTCAGAGTAGACTGTGGGTGTCAAGGGCCCCTCAGTGTGCCTGAGAGGGGAGAGCCGGACGGACTCTCCCAAGCCAGAGGGGGGGTTTGTTTGACAGCTTCAGGCCTGCTTGGTAATAAACATCTGTCTCAGACTTCCTTTAATTGTATCGAGAACATAACCGCCACCTCCAGTAGCCATGTTGTGTTGTAAAGAAGGACATCCACAGACTCCCCCTAGCTCTAACCCCAAAGCTCTGATATTTAACCAAAAAACCCGATCATCTGTGAAAGGCCAAACTGGCTGACAACGGTTGACTGAACCTAAGTTCCAACAGAGTACACAGAAAGCAGAGGGAACAACCTAAACGTTCATCCACGGGCGAATGGATAAAGAAAATGGAGTATATGCACACAGTGGAATATTATACAGCCTTAAAAAAGAAGGGAATCCTGCCATTTGCCACAATGTGGATAAACCTTCTGCTAAGTGAGATAAACAGTCACAGAAGGACAAATACCACATGATGCTGCTTCTATGGGGAATCTAAAATCGTCAAACTCATAGAAGCAGAGAGAAGAAAGGTGTCTGCCAGGGTCTGGGAGGAGGTGGACACAGGGAGACTGGCCAGATGTGGGATTTGGATACATCACGTAACATTCTGGGTCTCAGTTTCTCATCCTTCAAAGGTAGTGTTGGATAAGATGAGTTTTAAGGATATTATAAATTGCTGAGGCTCTGTTTCCACGGTACTATTTTATTCATGAAAACTTTTATTTCAGTGTCTGGAAATAAAGAAGTTAAGACGGAAAAAGATGGGGCTTTCCTTGGTGCAATGGTAACTAGACCGGTCCTAAATGCTGACTTACTCTGTGACATTGTAACACATTTTTCAGCCTCTCTGTGCCTTGGTTTTTCCATCTATAAAATGGACATAAATCACCTTCTCCATTGGAATGTGACATGAAAAAATAATCATTGCAACAATAATAGTAACGGATGCAGTATGAGTAAATGGCGTCTAATCCAAAAGAGCTGACTTTTCAGGTTTTAGCTTTCCGTCACTTCCGCAGTGAGGTCTCCTCCATCCCCCAGACCAGGTTGGGTTCTCTGATAGAGGTGCTCCCAGCATCCTGCTGGTCCCTGTTTGACACTCTTCTCGTGGGATTACACGTGAATCTCCCTCCTCCCTCTGAGCCACAGACAGTAGGCTCTGCAGCCATGGAGACACAGTCCCTTCCTGTTGGCCTCTTTATACCAAACACCTACCGTACTGCCTAGCCCTAGGTGAGTGTTTATCGAATGAATAAAGAATGAATGAACGCCTTTGGTATCTCAAGATTTCCTTTGACACTGTCTTCTTTGGCAGCATGAAATTTGCTGAGTGGGCAAATGGCCTGATACCTTGGAAGTAGGTTCTGGCCCTTCATTACCAGGACTCAGTTGTGCAAATTTAGGCAAGTTTCTTCTCCTCTCTGAGCCTTGGTTTCCCAACCCGGTAAAGAGGTGGGGTGGATTAGCCTCCCTGCATGGGAATCACCTTGTCCGTTTATTAAAATCTGCATTTCTAGACCACGTCCAGTTCAAGGAGACTAGAATCTCAGGGGGAGGGACCACAGTGCCCCCAGTGATGCGGACCTTCCCTAAACCGGAGGGCAGCTGCGGTACAGACCTCAAGGCCCCTCCAGCAACGTGGGGCTGGGGTCAAAGGCTCTACTTCCCTCCTGAAGCCTTTTCTCTTCCCAGTGCCTGGCCTCAGAGGAGACGAGAGTAGAGAAAAGGGGGTCGCTTTTCTGGATGCCACAGGTGAGTACTGCCCACCCCACCCCCGGTGCTCCATGGGCGGCCTGGGTCCCTGAGATTACTTCTCCCGCCTCTTTGGACCTCCATTCTCACCCCCGCAGCAGAGCGACGGCATCCCTCCAATCCTCAGATTGCTCTAGCCACAGTTATCTGAACATTAGGTAAGAGATGAAGAAGACAGTGTTTGCCAAAACATGACGAGCAGCGTCAAGCTCTCATGTCCCCTTTGTCAACTGCTGTTTCCAAGTCTTCAGGGAACAGCTGGGAGAAGCAGCGTCTCTCCACTTGGCTGCACACTACCAGTATCTCGGCAATTGGATGGATGGATGGATAGATGGATTTAGGTAGTAATGTCTGTGACACATCCCAGACCTATTGAATCTGAACCTCTGAGGATGGAGCCCAAGCATCAGGATTGTGGAACTGGAAAAAAATCTTTCCAGTGATGCCAAGGGCCAGCCAGGATCCGAGCTCCTCTGTTTTTTTGGTTTTTTCATTTTTTGGTACGCGGGCCTCTCACTGTTGTGGCCTCTCCCGTTGCGGAGCACAGGCTCCGGACGCGCAGGCTCAGCAGTCATGGCTCACAGGCCCAGCCGCTCCGCGGCACGTGGGATCTTCCCGGACCGGGGCACGAACCCGTGTCCCCTGCATCGGCAGGCGGACTCTCAACCAGTGCGCCACCAGGGAAGCCCCGAGCTCCTCTGTTAGACAATGTCATTATTTATATTATACAGCACGTTGAGAACTCCTGCAATTTCCTAGGGCTTATATTGTATATAAGCATCTCCCACCAATCTCTACTCTCTCCAAATGCAGAGAGAAAATATTCCCTAAAATAAGCATTCCTTGTGTTTCACCCAAACTTCTACCTACTCTTGCTTGTCACAGTACATGCCATTAGCTGTCACCTCCTGAGGACAGGAACTGCCTTTTATCTTCCAAATCCTTGTGCCCAGCACAGGGTGTGAGTTCATGTCCAAAGAGGAGGCACATCTGCCTGAATGTCGGAAATGAGGAACTTTTCCTTTTGCCAAGAAAGGCCTGCTGATGACGTTATCTTTGAATCTCTTTCAGAACTGCCTGCAATGTCGGTTGATCTGTCTGCGCTTAACCTGACAGAGCTGGTGAACGGGATGCTGATCAGAGCTTTAAAAGGTAAACAGTTGTTTTAAAAGAACAATCCAGGCCCATTTTTATCTTGTTCCTGCTTCGCCTCTGGACTCTCCACGACCTGGGCAAGACCCGTCACATCTCTGTGTGTCTCGGGTCCTCTGTGTTCAGAGCAGAGAATGTGTGTCCTGCCTAACTCATGATGAGACTGAAAACATCCAGATGAAGTAGGAGGTTTGCCAGCACTTTGAGAGCAAGCTGCACTCCAAACACAGCATCTGTGTAGGCATCTCTACTCATAACTATATTATGAGACAATTGCAAAAGTTTAAGGACAGTTTAGGAAATATAGCCAAGGGACATGTATTTTTGCCTTTTTTGTTTGTTTTTGCTTTGCTTTGATTTTTGTTTATTATTTTCAGTGTTTATTATTATATTTTTATTTGTTCATCGTATTATTAATTTCCATGATCAGTTTGCTAATTTCTATTACTGTTATTATTGTTAGTGGGCATTTACTGTTTCTTCATCTCAATGTTTCTGACAGACAGCAAGCAATTTTTCTCCTTGCTAAGTGTTACTTCCCACAGCTCCTTTGCCTTCCACAAGTTTTCTGTGGCCATTTACAACAGTAAGTGCTGGCTCTCCTTCTTTTTAAAAAAAAAATTATTTTATTGAAGTATAGTTGATTTACAATGTTGTGTTAATTTCTGCTGCACAGCAAAGTGACTCCGTTATACATATACACATTCTTTTTCATATTCTTTTCCATTATGGTTTATCACAGGATATTGAATAGAGTTCCCTGTGCTATACAGTACAGCCTTGTTGTTTATCCATTCTAAATATAGTAGTTTGCATCTGCTAATCCCAAATTCCCTATCCATCCATCTCCTATGCCCCCTCCTCCATCTTTTCTTGGTGGCGAGAATGGTAAGCGATGGGTAGGCAGGCCAGGCCATGTGTCAGGGTTGCTATGTGCTTCGTTTCTCTTCACAGTTTCTAACCTGAAGACTGTGGACCCGGCCAAATTCCCCTCACGGTACTGCTACTGCTTAAACAACCGGACCAACGATTTATCAGGTGGGTAGAACTCACTTTGAGGCTTGCAGGCGGCCCTGATTTTGCTTGTGCCCTTTTAAATAAGGTTGAATTATTTGTTTTCTCCTTAGACTAAGATCAGAAAATGAAATGATATCTATTATGCTTAAATATGTGCACATCCATTGTCCTGGAAAGTTCCTTTCTTGGTTTTCTACCCTAGAGCAATAGTTACATCTGCACAAAGGGGCAAGAACAAAAGGTAGCATTGTTTGAGAGCAAAAGCTGAGAACAACCTAAACATCCATCATTAGGAAAACGGCTGAACAGTCTACGGTACAGTCAAATCTTGGAAGACAGCCATAGAGAATGCATAAATGCATGCGTGTACACATGCAAAGGCAGAGTGAGGACCAGAAAGGCCAGCGAGTGAGCCAGAGAGCCGTGAGAAATGAGTTCAGAATTGTGGGGGCAAGGCAGGAAAGGTGTTGCAGATCATGTAGAAGTTTATAGTCTGCCACAAGGTTTTCCACTTTTACTATGAAGAAGGAAGCCATTGTGATTGTCCACACAGAGGAGTGACGTGATCTAACTTACATTTTAAAAGGAGCCCTTTGGCTGCCTGTTAAAGAACAGTCTGTAAGGGAAGCAAAGACTCAAGGTGAAAAAGTCTTCTGCTTTTTTTTCCCCTCGCTTAACATAATATTAAAAATATTTTCCATGATATTACAAACTCTTTGCAAACGTGTAATGGTTACATAACCTATGAATGTGAGCATTTTCTTAGCTAGTACGCTGTTGAACTTTTGGGTGGATTCTAGGTTTCTCTTAATATAAAAAAAATCCTGTATTAGACATCTTCGTGTCTAAAACGTTTCCCTGTTTTAGATTACTTTCTGAGGATAGATTCCCCAAGGAGGAATTTATGGACCAAATGTTGTACAGAGAGGATAATGATTATTGTTTAATAAGTACTGGATGCCACACTCTGCAATAAGTACCTAATATCCATCTTCTTATTTAACTCACCCTCTGAATCTCATCAACAAACTACATTTGGGAGGGAAAATGTTCTTCATAATCACATCTTTCTCACCATCTATTAGCCTCGGCTAGAGGCCAAGTTTTGTCTGGTGTTGAGTCCCTGCCCTGATTGTGTGAAAGATAAAAATAAAATTTAAAAATTGGAGTCACATCTGCTGGGGAATTTTGTAATTCTGTTTGGTGAGCTGAAGTGTATTTTCATACACATGCAATGCTTATTTGCAAAGAACTGATCCATGGATCGTTACCACTGATAAAATAGCATCTTGCTCCCCTGGTAAACCATAGAGATTTTCACAAGGTTTAACATGTCACAACGTGCCTAACGCTGATTCCCCTCCAACTGCTACCCTGAGAGGCTGTACACTTTGGCCAACATCTTGCCATGGTTCAAAACCTTTGGGGAAGATGTGTTTGTGGATAATCTTCAGACATGGATTGTTTTCTGAATATTCTCAACTCTGACATATAGCCTTCCTCTGAGTGTGTTTTTCCTTAATGAAAATAGCTTAAATTTTCTTGATTTAAAAAATAATATATTGTGATGATAAAGTATATTGTGATGTTAATATATTGTGATGTTAAATTTTCTTGATTTAAAAAATAATATATCGTGAGCGTAAATTTTTCTTTTTTTTTTTTTTTGCGGTACGCGGGCCTCTCACTGTTGTGGCCTCTCCTGTTGCGGAGCACAGGCTCTGGACGCTCAGGCTTAGCGGCCATGGCTCACGGGCCCAGCCGCTCCACGGCATGTGAGATCTTCCCAGACCAGGGCACGAACCCGTGTCCCCTGCATCGGCAGGCGGACTCTCAACCACTGCACCACCGGGGAAGCCCGAGCTTAAATTTTCTTGATTTAAAAATAATATATTGTGATGTGAAAAATAATGTGTTGTATGGAAGGTATGATTATACCTTCCATACAACATGGAAGGTATAATCAAAATATCAGAGACACCTGATATCCCAACATCCATAGGTAATCACATTACCCAAGGTGATCTAAGCCACCTCTCTCTAATTCATCTATCTAAGCCATCTGTCAACTACATATCTAACCTACCTCTCTAACCTACCTACCTACTCCACCTACCTACCCCATTCATCTGGCCATCTATCTACCCATCCTACTGTACCTTCTCTATATTATTTAGAAAACAAGCTAGGCTATTATAACAAATGACCCCAAAACAGGGTGACTTACAGAAGGTAGAAGTTTCATGTGTGACAGTCTAGGTAAGCATACCAGGACTGCTCTGATGGTTTGATGGTTTAGGAGCCCAGGCTCCCTCTAGCTTGTTGCTCTGCCTTCCATAAGGTCTAGCCCTCGTTCTCATAGTCCAGGGTGGTTTGTCACCGCATTCACATTCCAGCTACAAGGAAGGGGAGAAAGGAACTGGAAGGCACACCCATTCACTATATAAACTCAGTCTGGAAACCTTTCACATTGCTTCTTTTCACATTCTATTGTCTAGAACGGAGTCACACGGCCACACTCACCTGCAAAGCAGGCTTGAAAATGTAATTTTCAATTACGTTAAACTACCATGTGCCCAACTGAAATTTCATGTTTTCTTACTAAAGGAAAATGAGAGGATGGATATTGGGAGACAGCTGTCAGTATCTACCATGTTTTCTATGAAATTTGATATTCCATTTTCAACTAATCAGCATGTCTTAAAAAACATTCCATTCAATGATATAAATATGCTTCATCCTTCATATGAATTCACAGTATTCATTGAAAGAATGTACCGTAATATAATTTATCTCCTCCTGATGGAAACTTTTTTTTTTACAGCAAATTTATCAGCAATGCTGTGATGAGAACCTGTGTACAATCACTTGCAGTGTTTGCCCGATTATCACTGTAGGATACAGTCCTCAAAACAGAACTGTTGTCTGACAGGAAGAGGATATTGTGATGCTTCAAACTGCTAAAATTTCCTCTAGAAATCTTGCAGAAGTTTACACTTCTACCAGTAATGTTTGAAAGTGTGTGTTTTTCCACACCCTCGCCAACACTGAGTACCAAGAGACATTCTTAAATCATTACCAATTAAGACAGACAAAAAGGGTTTTTTCCCTATTTTCTATTTATATATGAAAGTAGTCAGAAATCATTCATCTGTGTGTTGCTAGTAAAATAGATAGTTCATATTTTCATCAAAACAAAGAATATGTTTGAGGCAGTGATAACTGATATTCTTCCAAGCCTAGGACCCGATTGTGAAAGCAGTTCTAAAAGGAGAGTTGACAAATGTATTGAGCAGGAGATTTGTATGAGCAGTGGTGGAAATTTTGGGAAGAACAGGAGCTTTAGCACAAGGCAGACCTCAGATCAAATTCAAGCCCTGCCACATGCTCTGGGACCTTGGGAAAGTTCCATCATTTCTCTGAAACTTGGGCAGAATCTGGACTCCATGCTTGGTGTCTGGGCTGCAAAGCCATGCTCATAGCTTCTATGTAATATAAATAGTGGATTGCAGTTTCTTGGTCTATCTATGAGTCTCTCTCTCTCTCACTAATCTCAGCTTCGGGTAGGCAGAGATGGTGTCTTAATCCTCCAGTGCCTAAAAGATGTCTGGCATACGCCAACACTCCATGAATGTTTATTAGATGAATGAATTAATAAACAAAGGAGACTTTTGAGAATTAGAAAGAAAATAGACGGCGTAAGTAATGAAATACTACCCCTCTTCAGTTTCTACAATGTGACTATAAACAGATTGGTCTAAAGAGACATAAAGAAGGATGCCTACATTCTGCATGGCCACGTGTCCACGCCTGTACAGGTGGCCCACCACATCTTCCTCTAGGAGACTAACCACGCACCCGTGCACGTGTGGTAAGGTGGCATGTCACCATGGCTCCGGCTCACATAGGGTAGCGCCCACCTCCTGTTGGCCTTACATGCTATACATTCCACTGGTTGTCACATCATGTTTTCATGCCTCTCTGGGTTCTGTATTTTCAGTGGTCTGGGTTCTATATTTTCAAGTCAGCTTGCCCCTGACCCCAGCCCATAACCCCGTTACTGAGTAAAAGAAGCATTTAGACAAGGCACGATGGGAAACTATCCCTGGGCCCTCAGAAGCTTCTTTAGAAATTCACAGTTTGGGGCTCCTAGAATAAGTACTCCTTGTTTTAGAAGCCAAGAACTTGCTGGGTCCTGGAAAACCATAACTGAACAGCAGAAGAGGCAGCAGCTGTGTGGGTAGGAAGTGCATTAGGAACTTTCGTTGGTCAATGGCACCCACCATGTCAAGACCTGTTCAGAACGTGCTCAGAGAGAAAGTTCTCGAAGATTTTATAGCTTGAAATTTTGTAAAATTATCTCAATCTCCTCCCATCAGACTTCTGAATGTGGAGGGCAGGAGAAGAGCTCCCTTGTTCTATTTTGTGTAAAGTCCTTGTCTCCTTTGATAGTTCATAGTTTATAATCCACCACTAAATTTGGTATCATTTTGAAAATCTGAAGTTATGTAAATTTACATCCCATGTCTGCAGGGCTGCTTCCTATCCAATGAATTTGGTATTCTAAATCAATTAGACGAAATAATGGGGGGGGGGGGGAACAAATCAGAAAAACCATTATTCAACACTATGGTTTTGCAAAGCTCTCTGGTGTTGGCAGAGAAGGATCTGGGGTGGGGGGAGGGAAATGGAGGAGAAAGGAGATTATGATGGTGGATCCAAAAGTTTTCTGCCTGCCTGAAATCAAGCCTTGAAAAATAACTAGTAGTATTTCTTTTTATGATTGTTAATAATCCCCAATACACCGAACTAAATCAAACTTGTAAAATCTACTCTGAAAAATCCAAATACAATATACATTTCCCTTCAAGTCTCTGAAATTTAAACCAAGTCTCAGAAATTTAAACCTCCTCAATCTGTCTTACAGATTTCACAGCCCTACTGGTGGACATCATTGGAAATTCTACCAGCTACCTCACAGAGATTTTAAAGTCACCCTCCATCCTCTCAGGTGTGCTCATCTTGAAAATGCTTGGCAAATGTGAGATTTGGCATTCATCATGGAATAAAACCTAGTCAACTTCCCACCCCGATCCCTACCATAGGCCGGGCTGCCAGGAACTTTAATGTAAGTTTAATTTAGACAATCAGCGTGGTACAGTTTCAACCACCAGTACAGTATTTGAAGCTTCCATCTTCCTATCAAAGCTATTCCTGGGGTCCAAAAAGTTGGAGGAAGAATCCGAGGCTCAACACTGGGGGTAGTTAGGCAGACTCAAAACACGGCTTCTACTGGACAGCTATACTCCCATTTTAAAGACGAGAAAACTGAGATTCAGAGAGGTTGAATATTTTGCTCAAGGTTGGCTCAGAATTCAGATTTAGATCTCTATGGAGCCTAAACTCATGTCTGACATACAATTGAGAAAGATACGCTTCAGTTATAAGGCGGCTTCATATAACCCGCAGGCAATTCACACTCCCCTGGGGGCCTACTTTGAAGAGCACAGATGCAGTCAATAGCCCAACTCTTGGTCTCGTCAGAAAGGTGGCATCCCACACTGTGGAGCGACTACTGTTTTAGGAGCAGTGCGGGAGGAAGAAAGAGAAATAATAGATCTATTCAGGTGCCCGGGACCCTTCTAAGGGCTTCCCTCATTGGATCCTCACCACAGCCATATGGGGCAGCTACTATATTTAGCTCCACTTTACAGGTGAGGAAACTGTGGCACTGAGAGGTTAAGGAACTAGCCAAGATCGTTCTGCAGAGATAGAATTCTAACCCAGGTGATCTGGCTCTGAAGTCCATGCTCTTGGTCACTACTAATACATATAGTAATAGGGCCACGTTAACAAGAACCATTATTACTATGATGCCTATTTACTGAGCTCTTCTGCCAAGCACCATATTTAGAGTTTCACATACATTGTCTCATTGGATCATCACAGCCATCCTACCAGAGATGTCCAACCACACAACCACAGTCCTTTAGGCAGCACCGTCAGGGACAAGTATGCTTAGGAACTCAGAAGTTTTCGGATTTTTGATGGGGTAATAGAGTGTCTACACTATACCTGACAGAACACCTCCAGCAGCATCCAGGACAGCTTGCTGTAAATCAGACACATTCATATTCATTTAGCAAAGTGGTTCACCCTTTACACTAAGGAGAGATAAACTACAATAGCCTCGCATCTGTCAGTTCAGGTTTTGCCACTGAATGAGTCGGCACCAAACTCACACAAGAACCTTCCATCTTACGGAGATTTGGGGCTTTGGAAAGTGCAAATGAGGCACTGTGGGATTTGAATTCTCCCCATTTTAAAGATAGGTGAACTGAGTCTTAGAGAGGTCAAGCAGTTTATTTATGCTCACTTAACTAATCAGTGCCAGAGCTAATGCTGCAATCCTGGACGCTGACCCCAGAGGCTCTGCCCTTAGCCATTACATTATACTGCACCTTCCCTCCATCAAAAAAATTAAAACCAGAAACTCGGGGATGACTGAAAATCAGGGCTCCTAAATAAGGAGTTAGCCTTATTTTCCTATTGCATCCAGAGCTAGAGATTTCCAGCTTAATTTTCATTTCAACCAAAGACTTAACAGCTTCAGGCCCATTGCTAAGTCCTGTTGTATCCTGGTCTGTCTTGCAGTGAGTCAAGTGAATGAATCTGACTGCATCTTCATCTGTGTGATGTCAGGAAAGTCAGGTGAACCACCAGCCATTCTTTGACAAGCTCTCTGAGCTGAGAATTAAACACAGCCCTCCAGCAGGTGAGCCCAAGATTTGACCCTGTTGGTGTCGTTCTTGCAGGAAGGAATCTTTCTGACTTCTGGGAGATGGCGGAAAAATCTCCTGTTATCAATTACACATTTACCAGCAGCGTGTCTGGTGTTCTGGGTGAGTGTAACCCTCCCAAACTCCCACTATAGAGTGTCCAGACCAGGGTCCCAGCTAGCACGCTGAGACTGAATGCTGCCCTCAGGTATTTTATTTAGCTGTACTGTGTTAAAATCAGAGGGTTTCATCATTAAAATATTTTGAATTTCTAGATTTTTTTTTTTTTTTTTTTTTGCAAAATATCGGGTAGCCCTGGACCCTCCCCCTCACCCATGGCAACTGGGGTTGAGTTGCCATCCTCCCCATTAGGAGAGACACCTTTCTCCTCTTTTCCATAGCCCTCACTTCTCCCTGTTGCCTTGCACTTTCTTCTCATATAAACCACCTGGTTTTTGTAGGTATTTGAATTTGTGACCCTGTTGTAGACATTGCCACTCCATAATACTCAGACTGTACCCAACCATCCTCTACCCCTCCACACACATCTACCCATCTTCCTGCCTTTTCTCTGGCATCAGGTGGCATTTTTTGGAACCACCTTAAAGCCATCTTTTTCCCGTACACTTATGGGTCATTTCTAGCTGAATAAAGCTTCTGGAATCTGGTTGGTCTTCCAAGATCATCATCTGTTGCTATGATTATCTTAGTTAAAGTCCTTGTCATCTATCTTTACTATAATAGCCTCTGAACCAATCTCCTTTGACCCAGTCTCTTATTTCTCTGAAATATCCATCCATTGTCATAAGAGTGATAAAATAGTTAGGTTATGTCTCTTCATTGCTCAGAACTCCTAAGTCAGCAGTAGAGGGTCTGAAGTCCTTAGCATCGAGTATACATTTGTCTGTCAACAAGCCCACCCTACCTACTCTCTTTCACATAAACCTTCTGCTAAAACTCCACTGAAATCCCTGCCCTTCTTGCAGGCGGCATACATCTCCATGCCCCTGCAACTTTGCTCATGCTACTATACCAGAATGGAACTTCCCTACTTCTCCATAGTTCAGAATCCAATTTGTCTGTCAACGGCCAGCTCAGCTGCTGCCTCCTCTTTCCAAAAAATCCCCCAGTCAAAATTAGTCTTCTGTCTTCTATGATTCTACAACACACACTTAGAAGTCATTTGGACTGTTACTCCAGGTTGTGTCACAGATGACCTCATCTGTGTGTCTCCTCACTGAATCATACTTGAAGGCAGAGGCTGTCTCCTTCATCTCCATAGTCTGCTTTCCCCTCAGTGCCTCACACTGTGCTTTGCACATAGTAGGGTCTTTATCCGTGTTTACTGGAGTGAAATGAAGTTTACAATCAACCTCCAATTCCACTCCAGAGGGCTGCCTTGCTTGGTATTTATCGTAGGGCATCTCTTAGTTATGCCGAGGAAGGAACTTCAACTGTATGGAATAAGGCTGCTTGATAAGGAGAAGAAATGGGCATTTGGTGGGTTCCCCTCACCTACCCAATTCTGAGGACAGATCTGAGGGTTGAGTCGATCTCACTTCTTCAGAGAGTCCTTTCATGACTTTCTGACCCCCAGTCTCAATGATGTCTCCCCTTTTGTGCTCCTGTAAAGTTTTCCCAGCAACAACTGCTTGAGAAGAGAGAACATATGAACAAGTTGACACAAAGTTGATGTGCTTGATGGCCAGTCACCTGGCTGAGTGATAGATGGATTGGCAGGCACTCAGTCCCACGTGCATTAATCTGAGAGCTTCTGGTGCATGTGGGGTGATACTGAGCTCAGAAGTAAGGCAGGAGAGAGGAAATGAGGCTGCAGGGCCACCTTCTGCAATTGCACTGGTTGTGCCCGACACACAGTTACCTGCCAAAGGGGCAAGTAGGGGCCGAAATCCCACCTGTCTGCAGACCAGGCTTTGTCCCCCCAGAGGAAGGGACCTTATGGGCTAGTGAGAGCCTGTCCTATCCTAACATGCAGCCTCCATCCCCTAAGCCTTCCCGAGGTAGGCTTCATGAACACTTGGACCTCTTCCTCCTTTTCCTCATGGAGAATCCAAGGGCACTGTGTAGATCTCCTTCTGAATGAAGCCTTCCTTCTGTCTCTGTGGGGGGCCATCTTTCAAGTGGGTTTCTTACTGGCAGCCCCTAGCTCCCCCAAATTTCACCTCTGGCCCCTAGTCAGACCCACACCGCACATGAGCAAACCTAATCCCTCTTCCTGGGACCACTGCCAGAGCTGTGGAGGGGTTGAGGGTTGTGAAGTGGGCAAGGACCCTGACAGGATCCAGGTTCTGTTCAGGAAACACCTCAAGTGTCTGATGCTTTCTGGCCTGACAGCTTTGAATTCTGTGCACGTTGCTTTTGCCCATGGCATTTTCACTCCTTGATATTTTAGCTTAATCTGTCATTCAAGGAGAAACCCTCCTCTTGGTGACGTAACATACTGCTCCGAGTAAGGTCGGAATCTCTGCATTCTGTGTATTTGCTGTCCAATGACCTTTCAGTGGCTCGACAGTTCTCTGTGTGCAAAGTGTCAAGCATAGTAAAGCTGCCATTGACTGTCTCCTTGAATGTGCAGCTACCAGGGGGACGGCCCTGACTTCACAGCTCACACCCACAAGCCGGCAAACACTACCAAGGACAAGCCCCCCACGTGGATCCCAGAACGCTGGAGTGTCTGCTCTGAGAAGCTCTCCCAGGACAGAGACAACTCCTCCTTCACAGGGAGAGCAGACCACGAACACAAACAAGCATGCTGAGGGTCACAGCAGAGCCCCGGCCGCCCTGGATGGCGCCTCTCCCACCCTCTCAGACTGGGGTGAGATTTCTCACCCCGTCCTCTCCTGTCCTGTTTCTCCCCGCACTTCCCTCTAGGCTCAGATAAATAAGTGAAATCCTTCCTTTATCCCTTCTCCACCAACCTCTTTGTTCAGCAGCCCTTTAAGAAGAGAGAGATGTGAACCAGTATGGGTATGATACCTATAAGCAAAGGCAACAAATGTCACTGGCATAATGTCTTTCTAACATTTAATTTTATAATTTTTTTAACATCCTGACTTCTATTTATTTTGCTTTTTTTTTAACATCTTTATTAGAGTATAATTGCTTTACAATGGTGTGTTAGTTTCTGCTCTATAACGAAGTGAATCAGTTATACTAGTTTAAGACTCACAGGAAGCTGCAAAAATAGTACAAAATTCCCTCATACCGTGCACCCAGCATCCCCCGATAGTAATATAAATGTGGAATATGGTAACATCAGGTATTTTCATTCTAACAGAGCAGGTAGCAATCTCGCTCCTGAAATTCACACTAAATGGTGAAATGCAGTCAACATTTTATGGCAGGCAGGGTTAGGTTAATTTGTAGCTGGCTGGATAATGTTGCCAAGAATATATTAATGACTTGATGCCAGTGTAAAAAGCTGCTGCTGCTGACCTGCTGAGAAGTTCTTCTTTTCCCATCATTTTTGTGGGCACTGATCAGTGGTGTTGTCACTGAAGATGTAAAAGGCATGCTTATCCTATTTGGAATAAGATACAACTGAGCTAACTCTTTCATTAAAAGATGATTATGTCTCAATGAGTTCCAACAATGGACCACAGTCATCAGAATACATTCGTTCATTCATTCACTCATCAATACGTATATTTAATATCAGACCCCAGGCTAGCTGTCAAAAAACACAGCTCTAGCAATGTTCCCTTTCCTTCCTGAGCTCTCAGATCTGGGAGAGAGACATAGACAAGTAAACTGATAATTATTATCCAGCCTACAAAGAGCTATTGTCCTGGAAAGCCCAGAGAGGGGGCTCCCCTGAGGAGCCTGAGAACTGATAAAAGTCAAGCAGACAGGGAAACAAGAACGAGGAAAAGGAATCAGATTCACTAACTAGAAATTTTTTAGTAATATATCCACATCAAGACAATTATACAATTAGAAAGCTTTCCAGTATAATATGAAAAAAGATGTGATTGCCAGTGGCAAGAAAAATCATAAAATATCTAGCTATCACTCTGAGAGGGAAAGTGCTAGTTCTGCATGAGAAAAACTACAGAACTTTCAAGAGAGTAATAAAAGCATATTTAAATAAATAAAGGGTTATACCATGTTCTGGATGAGAAATCGGAATAGTTTTAAAATGGCAACTGTTCCCAACTTAACTTATAGATTTAAAATCCTCCCAGGGGATAAGTTTTGTACAACCTGAAAAAAATGTATTTTAATTCTTAACATGGGAATGAACGAGTGAAAACACCTGGCACTTGTTTAAAAGACCAGTGAGGGAAGACTTGTCTTAATGACCGTCCTGTGATATTGTCAGTCAGCCGTCATCATTATCGTCACTGCCATTTCTATGGTAACGCTGAGAAGAGTTTAGTAACTCGCCCCAGAGTTCACAGCATGGAGGAGGTGGGGGCAGAACGTACACCTCCAGGTCCCCCTTACCTTAAACCTTTCCACTGTATCACATGACTAGAATCAGTATTTCTTAAATTTGACAGTGTCCACTGTCCTCTGGACACACACCCTAGCTGATTGTTCAGCGTCTTAGGAATCTGGAGACTTTTTTTAAATTAGTAGTTGGGAAAACAAAGTTTAGTGTGGTCCCCTTATTCCAATTCAGGGTAGGGTTGAAGTCCCTGGATTATCTATACTATGCGTGCGCACTGCATGTACCCTTAGATTATATGTCAACGTCTTGTCAATTTTACATCTGAATCAAAGCAGTCAAGCAGTAACTGCCCTGTTACTGTCACTTGTGCAGCTACCGGGAAGGTGGCTGGAATTCCATGGGTGACAGCCCGCAGGCAGGCATGGGCTTCCACACTACCTGTGCCCTGGGCTCAGGCCACCAGTGAGAAAACACCTGGAGGTCTTCCCTGGGAAACACGTTCCTCCCCGCCGACATCTCCTGCAGAGGCCGAGGAGGCCACGAACACACAGAACTTTTCCGAGACTCCTGCCAGGACAGCGGCCATGCCTGACAGCCCACCAGGGACCAGCCCAACCTCAGGTAAGAGAGGATGCTCGCTCCTACGCCACTAATTACATATACAAATATAGTGATAGGCACATTAAAATGTAACCATATAGTATGAGGAAGGCCTGAGCTCTGAAAAACTGTGCGATTCCAATTTTGTGTTTGTCTATGTATTTATGTGTGTATGTGTGTGCGTGTGTGATACAGATACACAGAAAATAAAAACTGACCAAAATAAGACTGAAAAGAAATTCACAACATGTTAACCTTGGCTACATCTGGGAAGTATCAATAGATACGATTTGATTTTTCTTCACTTCAGTGTCATGAATTTTCCATATTTTCTACTCCAAGGATCAGACAAAAATGGTTTACCTGTTTTTAAAATCACTTCCTCTGATCTCTGCAGCCAGAGGCCCTTCTTCTATGCTTCTGTTTTCAATGGATCGTAACATTCATCACTGCTGTGCTGTTAGGGACCATGAACTTGACCTTTCTCCCCTCTGGACTATGTTCTCTTTAAAGGCCTGTGTCTTTTCTCTCCAGTTCCCATGAAACACAACAGACATCCAGTAAAAGCTTGCTGAATTACCTGAATTTCTGAAGAAGTAGAGAGGAAGAAGTAAATGAATTTCAAAGGGTGCAAATGTAAAGTCTTAACTTTAGGTGCAAAATCTCAATTGTACAAAAAGGTCTGGGAATGTAACTGATAGCTTAAATCAGAGAAACACCTGACATAATGGCATCGGGAAAAATCCAGGCTAACATACTTGGGTTTGGCCAACAGGCGACAGCAGCCAGCCAGCCCTGAGGCTTTGAGCTCTGGCCTTTATTTCGGACACGGTAGCTCTGACATCTTGACTCCACCACCGTTGTCTCCTTAGGCAGTTCTTTTGATTTCTCTGAGTCCTGGTTTTCTCATCTTCGAAATGGGGAAGGTGATGCTTACTTTTCAGAGTGGCTGTGCTGATTCAGTTAAGTGAAGTCTGTAAGGTGTTCAGCTCCACACGGAGCACCTTGGAATCACTCAATCAGTGGCAACGCTTACTGCCCTGTCCTACTGCCCCCAGGGCGACAGCGTAGCAGCCAGCTTCAGGACACATGCTCAGGAGGGTAGTGGCAAAGCGGATGTCAACCATAGGAGAGCATGTGTCTGCTTTTGCCCTAGGCCCCTTGCAGCTCTAACCCTCTGTGATTCTGCAGTCATTTAGTTAAACTGTGAACAGTGACCACAGACGAGTCAGCTCTGTGTTTGGGTTAGAGTTAAGGCTGCTCATCTTCCAGAACTACACAGAAACACACCCAGGCAGCGAGCGTCAGCGGTGCCTTCTGTATTCAGGGGCTTACAGTCAGTGCCTGGAGGGGAATCCAAAGAGGATGCTGATGGCTCCCCTGGTGGAGCAGTGGTTAAGAATCCACCAGCCAATGCAGGGGACACGGGTTCAAGCCCTAGTCGGGGAAGATCCCACATGCCGTGGAGCAACAAAGCCCGTGGGCCACAACTACTGAAGCCTGTGTGCCTAGAGCCTGTGAGCCACAACTACTGAGCCCAATGAGCCACAACTACTGAAGTCCATGCGCCCAGAGCCCGTGCTCCGCAACAAGAGAAGCCACCGCAATGAGAAGCTCACGCAACGCAACAAAGAGCAGTCCCCGCTCGCCGCAACTAGAGAAAGTGCGCACGCAGCAACCAAGACCCAACACAGCCAAAAATAAATAAATAAAATAAATAACGAAAAACAAAAACAAAACAAAGAGGATGCTGACCGGCTCTGAGAAAACGACCAGGTTGCCCCCTGGCATTGGGCCTCCTGCCCATAGTTATCTGTTTGTAAATGTGTCATGCTGCCCATCTCTGCTACTGAGGCAGTTGAACTCAACGCTGCCACACCCACCATCCTAGCAGAGGAGCCTAATAAGGAACAAGCAGGACTGCAACACTGTACTGGGTCCAGCCCAGGCTCTGAGACCTCACCCCACCCCTCCACATCTTCCTTCAGACTCCAGCCATAGCAAATGGCCTTCCACTCACTTCTCTGAGTCTTTGCTTATTACGCACCTTCCTCTGCTTGGAAGGCCTGTTCCCCTCACCTACGGCTATGCTTTCTCCATCCCAGAGAAGACGTCACCTGCCCCATCCCCCATCCCCCATCCCCACGCTCATGTTGCACTCCCGGCCTCACCCCTTTCCTTTCCGCTTAACCACACGAGGGAAAGTGCCTGTTTCCTCTTCCTCTCCCTCATTTTCTGTAAGAAGGCTGCTTTGCTGGTTTTGCCAGAGGCATGCATCTTGACAGCAGGATCGCTTCCCAAAGTGGTCCTTAAATCAGGACTTCATGAAGAGGATCAAAAGAATTGTTGAGATGAGCCCACATTCTATCATGAGGATGCTGGGCAGTGTACAGGGGTGGGGACGGAGTAAGTGTGCAAACCAGACTCAGGCGAATGAAGAGCATCTCGTGTCCTCTTTGCCTAGGAGCACCGTGCTGGGCCGTGGCCCATGCAAGTCCACTCCTCTCCCATTTCATACCAGTGTTAGCGGGTTTCCAGTGGCACCAACACACTGTATGACAGTTACTGATGGGACTTGCCCATTTCCTCCTCAACACTGGGGGTGCCTCCACTGTAGAGTCTATTTCATACTCGTTTCTGCAACCTCGGCAACCCCCAGCTACCTGGCTTGATAAGCAGCAGTGGATGAACAGGGCAGGACTGGTGGCAGGGGGCCTCTTCTGCTCATGCATCCTTTGAAGAAACTCAAGCTCACCTCTCTCTCCTCTCATCCCAGGCCCATTCACCCCTGGCACACAGACTCCAAGTCCCACCAAGGCTCCGGCCCCCAGATATCCACAGGCAGGTAAGAGTGTGGCCCTGGAAAGAGGAACCCAATACCCCAGGTGGAAAATATTGTTCAGGGGCGGGACGGGACGGGGGTGCCTGTAGGCAGACTAAGCTTGTTATTGTATTTTATTGGTTCCAGCAGGAGGAGAGCAGGAGAACTAAGTCTTGCTGTGCTATTAAATCACCCTGGGATCTTGCATAAATCACTCTCTCTTTCTTGACTACAAGTTCCCTATGGATTTATAGAACTCTTTAAGATGCCATGATTCTCCGCTCGAGTGTATACCCTAGGTCCATTTCATTCTGACCTTTGCGAGGCCATTGTTGTGCTTGCAGGTGATCTCCCTGCTGCGTGGCCCTTTACCCCTGGAGAAGAGCCAGTGCTCGTCCCAGGACCCCACCAGGCTTCAAGTACGTACCAGTGCCCTGTCGCTCCTATAGCTTTTGTTTGTTTTGGACAAAGTTGTGTAGTATAATAAAAAGAGGTTTGTTTGATAAATTTAGATTCAGACTGCTGGGATTAACCCCTAGCTCTTCTATTTACTGGTGAGGTAACTTCCTGCGCTCAAATTCCAGAATTCAGTTTCCTCCTCTGTAAAGCACGAATAATAACCATTATCGTGGGCACTAAAAATGTATTTTCTCTGCAGCATTTTGTATTAGGTAAGATAATGTGTGTGGAAGTGGTTTGGAACTGGAGAGCTCCATATAACTTAATTCAATCACCTGTTTTTGAATGGACACCCACTGAGAATGTGCTGCACACCTTGTAAGCGGAAGCTGTTCTTACAATGAGCATGATGTTAGCAGAAAGAGGGGAAGGAAAAAAGGATGACTCCAAAGGTCCACCCCCAGCCACTGGGTGCCATTCACTTCTATCCCCTGTGGAAGGACACTCCTGGACACGTCATTCTTACAGAATTCTAGGGGAATCCCTCTCCTGGGCTTGGATGTGGGTTTTCAGGACCCCTGACAGAGGCTCAGGACTTGGAGTTTCTGTGGTTTACGCTGCATTTTTCCCATTTTTGGATGTCAAACTCTCCTTTTTTCCCGTGGAGCCAGTTTCCATGAGAGAGAAATTGACACAAAGTGAGTCCTTCAAAGCTGGTTGAGTCCTCAGGTCCCTCCCACTCCTAGATGCCTTTCAATATGATTCTCCTGAATGTTCCTGGACCTGAATGTTCTAGTCATATGTCAACGGGGCATTATTAAATTGCTGGACGCTGCACCGTCTCCTTTTTCATAGGACCTAAGATCTGCCTCGGCCCCATTCTCAACCTGCAGTGAATGGTGAATGGACCTTTCAGACACAAAGACGTGATTATGCTACCACAGGAAATTATAGCCCTGTTTTCTCCAGGTTCTAAAGAAACACAAGAGTGGTGCAGATGGGGGCAGGCGTCAGACTGAGCTTTAGAAAACAAGTTGACTGTATTTACCTGTATCTTTATCTGTATCTTTATCCGTATCTGTATCTATACATCTATCTCCGTACGGCTCCATCCATCCATCCATCGTTCCAGCCATCTAATGAGAAATATAAAATCTCTCATTAGAACTTTTATTTTTAATAAAATTTCAGTGAGACCATCTCTGATTTCTTCCAGGAACCAGACCCCCTCCTTTCTCTACCTATCTCTGGGAAGTCTCACAAGCAGCTTTACCAGACATGGTGAAGCAAGGCCATGTTTACCTGTTGTTCTTGAGCTACCTGAGATCGGGGGCAAGACAGTATTCACTCAGCACAGTCCCTGACAAAGGGAAGATGCTAAATTCCTGTTGATGTGAATGGTCTGGGATTGCATCTTCTAGGGTGTCCTGAGCCGCTCCTCAAGGAGGCGGCCATGACCTCTGCTCCTCTCACGCTGGCCGTCCAGAAGCTCAACCCTTGCCTGATGGAGCTGTGCCGCTTTTTCCAGCAATGCCTCTGCATGAGCCGGAAGAGAGACCCCAGGATGGAGGCAGTGAGGTAACCTGAGCCACTCACTGCTTTTTACATCCAGTATTTACAGGCTTCTGATTCTGCTTGACTCCTCTGCAGGCCACTAAGTGATGAGGCATTAAGTAATCCACACACAGATGACAGGGGTACCTCAAGGAATGCACGCTCCAGTGAGTCCTCTATTGCACTGTCACCTCCTTGAGAACCAGCATGAAACCTCATTCATTTCTGGGTCCCCAGAGCCAAGGGTGGGCCATGACACAGTCAGTGCTGTCAAGTTGACTTGTATTGTGTCCCATCTGCTGGAATAATTACAGAGGATTTTGAGTGGTCCCGGAACCCCAATGCCCTCAGCCTGGCACGATTTGCTAGAAGAGACTAATCAGAGGTTATGTCCACCTAAATTCCAGTTTTTTCATAAATCCCTAGCGGTCATTTGCTGACTTAATAATAAAGATGTAAATGGAAAATTAGAAGGCAGACCCCATCTTAGATTAAGAAGGACTAGGTGTGGACGTTTTCCTGCCCAGGAAAGCTGACACACTGTCCTTTCTTCTGGGATTTATCCTTGGCTGTAAACCCAGAGCCAATCAAGGTAGATGAATATTTCTGCTCCAATAGTAGGAGGCCAATCTCTCAGATCTTTAAAGTTGTTTTCAAAGTCTACTTATGAGATCTTTCAGCTTTTTAAATGCCCATTATCCACGGGCTCTAAGCCCCAAGTTCAGGTTGGCAGCCTTTTTCCATCACTCTTTTCTGGCCCTGGTCTTGGATCTCCAATCAGAGTGGATGCTTCTTCCACCCAGAGAGGGAGATATGCAAGATTTGCAGACCTGAAGGTGTTAGCCAGCAAGGTGGAGGCATTTCTCCACGGCACAGGCTGATCCTAAAGAAGAGGACATTTTGCAACAATACTTTCCTACTCGATCAGCCCACTATTCCTTCCTTCTTTCTCTATCTATGGAGCTCTTTGTATCAATAACAAGTGCCAAGTCTCCACTATGTATCAATTTAACACTGAGAGGAGCCAGCAGGATATAGAGACAAATCAGAAATAAACCCAGAAACTGAGGATTTCATAGTTGGGGGGAATAAATGGTCATAAACACACATTAAAATATGACATGGTAAGTGACAAAATCAAGTCACGCACACAGGCAAAACCTACTAATCTCATACCCTTGGAAGAAAATCAGATTTGAACCATCCATATTGCATATTTGCTGGAAGGATAATGAGGAAAGCAGAAACTTCCAGAAAGAAATTTGAGTTTAAATTTAGAGAAATGAAGCATCTGTAAAACTGAGCTTACCCCTTCTTTTCCCTTTAAGTTAATAGTGAAGTGTTCTATAATCGTACAGTAAGCATTGAATATGGGATAAGAATAACAGAGTAGGAGGCTGGCATTACTCAGTGTGCTTGTTGAATAGGACGGCCCCTGTGGTCAAAAAAAATTGTGGTTTAGTGGGGCAGTTTGGCCATGTGAAGAGACAAATTACAAAGAAGTGTGACAGATGCTATAGCAGATACAAGCTCTGCTATACAAGCTCGTATAGCAGAATACAAGCCATGGGACCCCAGAGGAAGTAACTAATAGGGCTTATGGAGGAATGGGAGTTTGTTGGGCAAAAAATGGGAGAGGCCACTCCAGGCAAAAATGGTGGAGAGTGAGAGGCAGACTGGAACATCTCAGGACCACGGAGAGTTCCAGGTAGCTACAGCAAAAACGGGAGGCCACTGTCCCAGCATATGTCCCTATTCAGGAAACCTTGTCCTTCCCAACATCTACTTGGGTCTTGCAAATGAGTTTTGACTTTTCCCAGAGTTCCAGCAGCAACATCTCTGTGCCTCGGTTTCCAGAGTTTTATAGTGTCCTGTAAATTGAGGGTGACAGAACCTGGGAAATCTTTACAGTCAGCTTTACATGAGCAATTGGTTGCTCCTCAGAATATGCGAGAATCACAGAATGATACAGATGGAAGAGAAGTTAGAGACTATTGAGCCCAACCTCCTCATAGCTCAGGCGAAGGATTGAAAGGGAACTGGATTCCCAAGAGTCCTATGTGAAGCCAGTGACACAGCCTGTCCTGAAAACTCTTCTTCCTAATGACATGCGTGGCCTTTTCACTGAAGCCTTTTGAAGCAATCCCTGCGGCCACCAGCCAAGAGCAGGATATTATTTTGCTAATATTTGCTCCACTGTTGACTATAACAGCCCTGCGCTTTTACTCCACCTCACACAAAAATAAATAAATGAACATCATCATTGATCCAGCACCTATGATAAGCCCAGCACCGTTGGGGAACTTTGCAAATGTTATCTCATGTCATCCTCAGGATACCCTATGAGTGTAGATTCTATTATTGCCTCTCATTTATATATGAAAAAAACAAGGCCCAGAGAATTAAGTAATCAGCCTGAAAGTCATACATTCTAGTAAGTAAAGATGGTAGAACTAAAAATAAGTCTTTCTGACTCTGAAGTCTAAGCTTTTTCCTACTCAGACTCATTCTCTACCTCTCCTCCCACAGCCTATAAAGATGGAGAGGGAGTTCCTTGCTATGAATAATTAGCCATTATGACTTTTTTTTTTTTAGTATGGGTCTCTTCTTATAGCCACAAAGGATAGTAATTGCGTTCAACTCTGATTTAAATCTTTAGGTATTGTCTTGAATACTATTCCTGGTTTCTGAAGAATGCAACATACATCTGTCAGAGGGTGAAAAGGGTGTTCCACTCACACAGTAAGTACACAGCCGGACTGTACTGTAAATCGTGTTCTATGAAAAGGTTCTAGAACTCTGAGTGATGTTCCTGCCTTAGCACGGGGTCAGTAGGAGGAAGTATAACTCATCTAGTGATCATGAATCCTAGACAAAAAGAGTCTAGGGTATTTCTGAATCCCCTTCACCTAACAGTTTGAAAAAAAAAAAAAATGCAGGAGTCAGCCCAGCCAAACACTGTTGCTTTCTCTGTGCTCTTGGGCAAGCTTCTTATCCTCTCTGAGTCCCCATGTAAGCTAAAAAGACAAAGACAAATGAAACAGGAGACACTCACCATGTAAGCACTCAAACTCCTGACCAAAGCAAAATGTATACCAATAATTCAAGAAGACGACGGCAGCTTGAAGTGCTAGAAGTGGATGTGTATGGTACCTCCGTCCTCGTCCTCATGGCATCTGAGCCCCATTTATTCTCAGAGATGCCAGACATCTTCTTTTTTTCTTCTACTCCTGCCGACAAAAGTGGCTGACGTAGTCTGTCCGTTCCCAAAACCAATAGTTTGGCCATGGTATTGTGCCACCCTCCTGAACTGTCTGGTCAAGGGACTCTGGCTTTCTGAAAAGCATGGAACCAGGCTGAACTCTGTGAAAAATCCTTTCTAAGTATAACCCAAATATAAGGCAGGTGGTCACATGGCCATGCTTTACATAACAACAAACAATCAAACAAAACACAATTTAGCTGCCCAGCCCTTCCTTGTGGCTTCTGAAAAATATCAGATGAGATCCATGGTGACACTTCTCAGAAACTCTTCTTATTCTTTTTGCCCCTCCATTATCTCTCACTTCCCACAAGCTACCATCTCAAAACCTCTCTTCAGACTTCATTTTCTAACGTGTCACTCAATAACTTTCCTAAAATCAAGCTTTCTGGCTCTTTCTCTGTTTCCACATATCGCCTCTGATTATTTTCTTTTCCTTTTGCCTTTCACTTTTTTATCTCTCAAACACAGTTTCCTTATTTCTTATACAAGTCCATCACCCCCCTTCCGCTGTCTTTTCCTTCCACCGTCACCTGTATTCTGCATCATAAAAACCAAGCATTCGGACCGGGGGTGCTGGAGGGGCTCAGTAGTCAAAAATAGAAATCTATTTACCTGGTGTGGGGAGAGGGAATAGGAAATCTTGCAAACTGCTTATTGACTAGCTCTTCTATTGTCCTCACCACATTAAAATCTCCACACAAACAGCATTTTACATTTACGGAACATCATAATGAGTTCAGATTAGCATTGTGCAAACTGGGGAGATGAGGTTGGTACAGCTGCGTGTTAGAAAAACATCACTGGGCAGAGACTGGCGAAATGAGGCTTTGCTCTCAACATGACTTTCCTGCTAACTAGCAAGGGGGCCTTGTCATTCTCTGACGTTGACTCTGATAACACCCTGTGCTGTGCACTGCCATATACTGGCCCCCTGGGAAGAGCCTGGGCCATTGCTGGCGCTGTCAGAATTTATGTCTCTGTAGCATTTCCTTCTCCATACCATGAGTTCCCTCTTTTTTTTTTCCAGCCTTGAAACAAAAATGCCTCGAGAATATCTGCAAGTCTGTTTGAGGTCTTGAAAAAGCAATGGGACCTAACAGTAAGTTGGGCAACATCTGTTCACCCTGGCCCCTGGCCCAAGTTGGCTGCATTTGCAGAATTCACCCAGGCTGCAGCCAGATCGTCAATTAATTGAATGTGGGTCTTTTTGGAAGTAGCAATTCTTTCTCTCCTGTGAATCTGTGTAAGGGATTGAATGTGGAAGACCACGTGTTAGAGCTCTCACAATCAATGCAGTGATGCTGACTCCCTTGCCTGCTCCAAGGTCATGGAAACCTAGTAGCTATGCTCAAGGGACTCCCATGGTGACCGAGACTGAAGAAACGGGATGTGGGGTGTCATGCTTGCATGAACAAACCAGTCCAGGCACTGAGACTCTGACATGGCTTAAACTTGGGACTTCAGGAAGGCAACACAAGGATAAATGAGGAAAGCTGAACCCATCCTCTGGAGAGAGTCACATATGAATTCTCTGCACAGTTTATTCAAACTTACTTATCTACAACTCATCAGACTTGCTGTACTATCGATCCACATAACCTTCCAAGCCCCCTAAACAGGAGGTGATGAGAACCTTCCCTCACGGGGAGGTGGAGAGTGTTGTTTTGTGATGTCTGGGCTTGATTTCTCTTCTGTGCGTCCCACCGTATTTGGGGGTGCCCAAGGGCACTCTCAGGTTTGATGATGTACTGCTAGGACTCACAGAAGTCAGAAAAGTTCTTAGAGTCACATTTACCATTGAGTGCAGCAAAAAGGTAGAGATTAAGGTCAGCCAAGGGAAAAGGCGCAGAGGGCAGAGTCCAGGCACAAGCTCCTGGTTGTGTCCTCTCCAAGCAGACTCACATGGACAGCACTGAATTCCTCCAGCAATGATGTGTGGCAGCATGTATGGAGTACTGTCAACCAGGAAACTCATCCGAGCCGTGGAGTCCAGGGGTTTCGCTGGGGGTCAGTCATGCGGGGACATGAAATGCCCACATGGCTGAGCTCAGTTACTCAGGCTCCAGCCCCACCAGAGGTCAAGCTGACACTGTGTGACCCATGGCGCCCACTACAAAGCACCTTGTTAGCTTAGACTACCTGGCATGGTGCAAAGCCCCGGGTATACAAAGACACTTACCAAGCAATACATCCCAAGGGTTTAGAGGTTACGTCCTAGGAACTGTTCAAGGACCAGACCTTTCTTTGGCAGATGCATGGTTCGAATGCCCTCCTGAGTCATCCCTCTACTGCACACTCACACGATGAGCCATCCCCCTCATGGGATCAGGCCCCTGTATGCTATTTCCATGTCTGTGGTTGCTCCAGTATCTCTGTAAATGCTGAGTGTCTATGCAGAGCATTACTAAGCTCTCTCCAGTGGCCCCGTCTGGACCCCTTCGTTCCTCACTGCAGGGACAGCTTCCCTCCACTCACTCACCTCGCACGCTGCCGAGCATCGGCGTTCCCTCCTTTATGATCTATGCCCGCCACTTTCCAAGTAGCATCCAAGTGGAGACAGTTTTCCCCCTTCGGAAGACCCTGAGTGTCCTTGCACGACCAGTGAACATCAGGTTCTTTCGTGAAGGAAGTAGCTCGATGCTTCCCTGTCTGGTCAAACACAGAAAGATTTATTGTTAATCCCCAGGACACCCGAGGGGCCCTCAAAGTTACGCAAATGTCAAGCTCATAAACAGCTGTGGTCGGGCCTCCTAGGGCCTGCGAAGGGCCCCTTGTTTGCAAAGCTGAGGAGGACACAGTAAATTTGCTAAGGCAAAGGCATTCGTACCTGGATAGGAATCAAGAAAACAGCATCATTCATTAAGTGTGGGTTAATCTGACCCAACCCTCTGTGATGGATCAAATTGATATTAATTAGGGACCTTTGGCAGGAAATGATCCCTGAGGTTCCACAGAGAGTAATTTATCATCAGGGAAAGTAGAGGATGAACTGATGGACGACTTGGTCCCGACCCCCGGCTGTCTGCTCGTGTGGAACCCGCCAACCATCCTTTAGGGTTAATGATTACGCACGACCACAACTTTTAAAAGCCCGAGTGTGGGGGACGTCTGAGGCCCACGCAGAGGGGACAAAGGCTCAGAGCACCACATGGGACCGGTTTTCTAGGGTCACACTATCCCAACAGCAGCCACGGCGGGAAGTAAATAGGGCCCAAGGAAAATTGGCCGGAGCCTGGAGTCCACAGCCTCTTGGAGTGTAAGGGGAGGTTGGCCCCTCCTGGGCTGAATAAGTCCTGATGTGGCGGATGCTTAGGGCAATGAGGAGGCCTCAGGGGGTGCTTCCACACTGGCGTTGCTACTCATTTGTGCATATGTGGCCACCAGTGGTTTACTGATGAGGTAGAGAGATAGGACAGTTATGGTGCCCCAGCCAATGAAGGAGACCATGCAGCTACACATGTAACATCCTTAACCAGGATTCTTCCTGGAGGCAAAGCACAGGTGCATTTCTGTCTACTTGACTCAAGTCCAAAAGACTAGCTAAACTAGCAAGAGAAAGAAAGGAAGGGGGAAGGAGAGGGGGAGGGGAAAAGGGAGCAAAAGGGATTCTGTGTGTGTTTCCTAGTCCCACTGCGTATCTCTATGAGTTCGTGTGTGCATGTTGCTATGTCCACCTATTCTGAATAGGTGCCCTGTGTTGGGGGCTTGTGTGAGTAAGGAAATAGGGTGCTATCATAATGCAATCTTAAATTTGAAACTCCCATACAACAGCCTTTTTTCTCTTATGTCTAAGTTCTTGTGAAAACTGATCTCACCCTGCTCCATCAACAGAGAAGGAAAAGGCCAAGGTTCCAGGGATATTGTAGGCCTGTGGTTCTCAATCAGAGGTGATCTGGACCCCCAGAGATATTTGTCTGGCAATATCTAGAGACATTTTTGTTTGTCACAACTTGGGGAGGGGGACTGCTACTGGTATCTAGTGGGTAGAGCCCCAAGATGCCGCTAAACACCTTAAAATGCACAGGAGACCCCAACAGCGAAAACTTATTTGGACGAAAATATCAATAGTGCTAAGGTTGAGATACCCTGTTGTTGGCTATGGGAAGAAGATGAGCTTCTCAAATCCCGAGAAATGTCTCGAACAACACACCTATGCAGATTGTTATTACCCCTTGGCATTGAGCAGAACGTAGGCTCTGGAGATGCTGAAAAGATGAATTTTGCCACATTGATCCATCTACCGCCCTTGACATAATCGTTTTAGAGATGGTGCGTCTTCTGTATTAGTGAGAAAGGAAGGGCGTGGCATAGCTTCGTTCCTCTGTTCACCTGAGATACTGAACAATAATTAATGATCGAAACAAAGCTTCGATGCACAAGGACAACTAATGATTTGAAGAAACCCTTCAGTGGGCTCTGTAAAGGCTCAGCTCTTCCCAGATTTGATCACTGGATGAGCCCTGGTTCTCCAGGAGGCAGTGGTGGAGGGAACAGCTCACAGCCAGGTTCACCTGTAAGCCAAGAGCGGTCCCATCACACGTGCGCTCGGACTAACTCCTCAAACCTCGACAACCCCTGTTTGTCTCATCTGTAA
The DNA here is from genome assembly GCF_003676395.1 of Aethalodelphis obliquidens. NCBI lineage: Eukaryota > Metazoa > Chordata > Mammalia > Artiodactyla > Delphinidae > Aethalodelphis > Aethalodelphis obliquidens. The sequence continues at coordinate 8,752,332 of NW_020837985.1, read as the reverse complement.
AATGGAGCTAGTGCTGTATCCTACCACTGTCAGGATGATGAGGATAAAATCCTGTCAAAACATTTGTGGTGCCCAATAGGCTTTCAAGAAATGTTCTCTCTCCTTGTTAAATCTGCAAAGGAAACAATTCCCAAGGGGGCTATCAAGGAAAGAGGAAGAACTAGGATTTAATGGGCCCCACTACCATCCATGCCCTTTACCTGGCTCACCTCATTCTCACGGTCCTCGTGGGATTACTCCCCATGGATGTGGAGTCAAGGCTGAGCAGTGACAAGCTCCAAGCTCCATATCCCTCTGGTAATGAGTAAGCAGGATGGGCACTGGAACCTAGGATGTCTGATTTCAAAGCCCCATCTCGCCCTACCCCCCAGCTTGTGCAGAAAAGCCCTAAAGGAAAGAGGTATCAAATTCCCAGGCCCGAGGCCAGGCACATAGAAGAATCACCCCAGAGATCCTCTTGCTGGAAAATTAACTAGACAAAGCCAGCCCTTTTCCTGGACTGAGAGCTCTTGTGAATTTCATGGAACTCCCCTGATGACCCCGAGACATAATCTCTGGGCCTCCAAGCCTTTGAGATGAGGTAGGGTGTGTGGAACAGGGGAGCCATTGTTCTCTAATTAGAGCCTGGGTCTCCTCTGAGGCTCAAGATGGGCCTCTTAATGGAGTCTTCACCTGCTCCAAGCCAGAGCCTTATGATGCCTCCTCCCCCTCAGAGGCAGCCCACCTGCCAGAATCATGAAAGGCTGTCCTCTTGATGTGAGGAGGGGGAGGGGGACCGCATGACTAAGGGTTTTCCCTGGGGTATAAAGGGCTCAGTCCCCATCTTGTTCAAAGCCAAGCATCGTGCACCCAGCAGCTTTCGAGTGGGACCTTCACGGTAGGCACCCCCTTCTCCTGATTGTGGAGGGGGCCAAAAGGAAGGAAGGGAGGGTGGAGGGAGGGCGTTAAGAATGGAGGAAGGGGGAGGGAGGGAGAAAAAGAGGGAGGCAAGGATGGAGGGATGGTAAGGATGGGAGGAACAAAGGGAGGGAGGGAGGATGCTCTCAAGAGGTACCTGAGCCCTGGATGCTACTCCAAGATGTAGCTAAAAACTCAGAGGCACTCAGCTCTTGTACAAAGAGATGTAGTGCCAGAGGACAACGTCTGGTGCATTTACCTGGGGAAAAAATCCAGCACAACACATCAATGAGAGTCCCACAAACCTGTGTGGGCCAACGTCTCTCCCTAGGGCACCTGGTGTGGAAATAGAACCATCATGAGTCATGGGCTGGCCTTACTAAGCACCTAGTTCATGCTAGGCAGGCCCCACCTTGAAGGATTACTCCATTCAATCCTCATGACACCCTGAGGAAGATAAGTGGGCATCTTACTGGCCAGGAAAATAAGTACAAGACAGCTTCAGTGTCTGGCTCAGGGCACTCATCAAGGGAAAGGTGGAGCCTGAGCCCCCTCCCCTGGTCCCCCCCCACAACCCGACTCCACCCCAGGTCTGTCCAGCTAGAAAGGCCTTGCTCTTAGAAACATCCTAGATGAGGCGGAATCAGTCTTCAGGGAACACCTTGGTGAGCCAGGCCTCCAGTGCACGCAGACCAAGGCGAGGCTTGGGGACCCTCAGTCCCACAAGATAGCACTGCCGCAAGGTCCCTGACAGCCCTGGAGGCCTCCTTAGGAAAAGGCTGTTCTCCTCCAGGTGGACACAGCCCCAGCCCCAAGGGCACCTGACTCTGTCAGCAGAAGGATGCTGGATTTCAGCAGCGGCCCTGAGTCATCCCACCCCCTGATCCTAATGTGCATGTCCCCCCACTTCAAGTCTCTTTCCCCATTGTTCAAGGCTGAGCCCATGCTGTCACCTCTGGCTGGCTCTGCAATTTCCCTTTTCTTGGCTCCCAGCTGGGGATTGTCAACTGCAGTGTCACACCACACCCCAGCGAGTGGCTGGCCAGCCTGGGGGCCTCCCAACAAGTATTGCCAAAACTCTCAACAGTTATACAGTGAATAAAATTACTAGGCTGCTTATTTGAGATTTAATGATCACCATCGCAGTTGAGGGTAAAACACCTTGCTACCGAGTCCAAGCTCGCTCTGCTTGCCGCACGACAGGCCGATGAATTGGGAGGCGAGGTGTTGAGGCAGGGAAGACAACTTTATTCGGAAAGCTGGCAGATTGATAAGATGACAGACTAGTGTCTCCAAAAAACCATCTTACTGGGGTTTGGATGCCAATTTCTCTTATAGCACAGAGCCGGGAGGAGAGGAGGAAGTAAAGTAAAAAGGCCATAAGTTTAGCAAATATCCCCTGGAATAGCCAGCCTCAGGGAAGGGATGTGTTAATTTCTTCTTTCCTGTAGCCATCCACACGTGGACAGGGTCCGGATGTTTCCCTGAACAAAGGCACTTTAACATTTAGGCAGAGGGGCAGGGTTCCCCGAGGCAGGCCATTACTTATAGACAGTATCCTTTTAGTGAACAAAAGCAGTGGAAAGCAAAGGTTAAAGTAAAAGAAACAGATCCAGCCTGTAGTCAGACTTGCCTCCTCCCTGTTACAACCTGGACCAGAGACTCAAGTCGGACTGGCTGAGCAGTTTGAATCTTGTGCCTGGTGCTGCCATGGTCCCCCTGCCGTGGTGCCTTTGGGCAAAGGTGGCCTTGCAAGTTACTGGACCGCTCTGAGCCTTGGCTCCTCACCTAGAAAGTTCTAGTGTGTCCTTATGAGCCAGTATACGGAGATGCTTGGTGAAGACACAAGGCAAAGAATGACCCAATCACTGAAAGGTAGTGTTTAAAGGAATGAGGTCCTGGAGTTTATAACATCACTTTTAATTGTGGTAAAATATACATAACGTAAAAGTTACCATTTAAACCATTTTTAAGTGAGCAGTCCAGTAGCGTTAAGTGCATTCACATTGTTGTGCTAACATTACCTCCATCATCTCTAAAACTTTTTCAGGTTTTTCAGGTTTTTCAGGTTGACACAGCCCTGCAGAGGGCAAGCGTGGGAGTCCAGCACTGGCTGCATTTCAGCCTCTACTTGCCCACTCAGCACAACACCTTTGCAAAGTGCACAACATATACAACCGTATTCAGCAGCCCTGTGTGTGCCACTGGGGTAGCATAGTCACTCTGTATTATCATTCAAACTGTGTCCTAAAAACATGTTCTAAAACTGAATATGTGTAAGTCAATCATCCATCTCACATTCCTTTGGGAGTTAGATTCCCAGGGAGCTAAAACTATTCTATTCTAAATCCCTCTGGTCTTTAAGTTGTTCCTTCCCTATTAAATACATGGTTGACCTGCTTGAGGCAATAGACGTAAGTGACTACTGAAGTTCAATATTGACTGCTCAGATCCCAGGGCAGCTACAGTTGAAATGTGGCAGGTTCCTGACCCCACCCACCTCGCCCCTTCCCCCCAGGCCCTTCCAAAGGCACATTCCTTGAACCGCTAGGAGTGCCGCAAAGTATGCAAAAGCATTGTTTGCTAGCGGCAGCGCTGCCAAGCGATGGCCAGATTTATTCTGTGATGTTGGTACAAAAGTTCAGAGCCAGCCCGCTCAAGAATATCCTATGATATCACTTATGGGTGGAATCTAAAAAAATGATATAAATGAACTTATTTACAAAACAGAAATCGACTCACAAATATAGAGAAAAAACTTGTGGTTTCCAAAGGGGATGGGGGGGAGATAAATTAAGAGTTTGGGATTAACAGATACACACTATGTATAAAATGGCTAAACAACAAGGACCTACTTTATAGTACAGGGAACTATACTCAGTATCTTGTAATACCCTATAATGAAAAAGAATCTGTAAAAGTATATATACACACACACACACACATATCTGAATCACTTTGCTGTACACCCAAAATTAATACAACATTGTAAATTAACTATACTTCAATTAAAAAATGGTTAAAAAAATTTTAAGACTGCTGCTCAGAATGCTGGTGGGTCATAACGTATGGGTTGCTCAAAATTCAATTTACAGAAGTCAAACTATAGCACTTGTTAAATTGCCACCCTTTCCCATTCGTCTGTGAACCACTCACAGGTAAGGTGTGTTTTCCTCACTTTGCTTTCCTGGATCCTTGCAATGTGCCTGACCCATAATAAATGACCATTGATTTAGTGAATAAATAAATGAGACCAGAACTACGTCCTCAAGGAGCGCACGGTGAGGTGTCCATTTTACAGATGGATAAACTGAGTCTCAAAGAGGGAACATAATCTCCTTACTGTCGTATTGCTAACAAAGCCGCTGGCAAAGCTGGGACAGAGACACTTTCGGGGCTTTCTCTTTTTCCTGCACTGCATCACGGGACAAACAGCTCCTGTGGGGTCTCGTGTCATGGTTTCTGAAAGCACACTTGCCATATTATGCTGACTTCTCTCCCAGGACGCTGTTGCAGCTGATGCCAGGACCCCACTGTTTGCTCTGCTGCCATGATCGTGCTTCTGCTTGTAGGAATGCTAATGGCCCCGCAAGGCGGTGAGTGACGGTATTTTACTGTATTTCTGGCTTAGTATATAATTACATACAATGAACCCTGGGCCGTCTTGTCAAATTCCATCTGATTTGCTTACTAGTAATTTTATCACCTTGCCTAATGAGTGGTGGAAATCAAACATGAATGATAAGCTCGAGGGTTAATACTGATATTAAAGCTGATATTTTGAGCAGGGACACGTGGGATGGGGGTAAGTGGGCACCAGAGAACAAAGGGCAAGGGTTAGCAAGGTCCTCTCCACCCGGTATTGCATCTCCTCCCCCGCTGCTCAGGGGCTGCTGTCCCTTGCTTTGCTGATTCCCTTGGAGTGTGTTGGCCTTCCTGACATGCAACAGCTCCCTTGCCCCTTCTGGAGGCATCTCTGGTGTAAAAGCAAACACTTCCAACCCCACATTCGAAAGTTGGGGCCCATGCCACCAAACCTGAAAGCCATCTAAGTAAGCTCCTTGGCAGCCGGCGTAATAACTCCGAGTTCACTTGGGATCTTAGCTGTGAATCTGAGTCTTCCGGCTCCTTCCTATGCGCTTTCTTATTTGCATATTTATGCAGCTAAACATCCCAAATCACTTCTTTCCTTCCTGCAACTGCTTGGGCACTGTCGTTGCTGAGCTCACTCATTTATCTTGTCATTTTTCTCCTTCTTTTTCTATATTCAGGTAAACTCTGGACCAACCCACTGACCCTCCCCTCTCTGTGGTTCCCTTCCAATCCCAATAGTGACAGTGAAGCAAAGGGAACCCACAACATTATTGATCGTTTACCTTGACCAGGACCTGAGTTAGGAGATAATTCAAGAGGTTTGCATGTCGTCCAGAAGCTTGTAGGTTGAAATTAGAATATAACCACTTTCCATAAGATGCAAAGTCTTCCCTTCAAGTTCAAATCCTTCCAAACACCACCTCGGACCTTTCCTCTGAGACAGAGTGGGTCAACCCCTTCCAGAATGTGCTGGGCTTCTATTGATTATTTACTTCCTTCATATGTCGCTTCTTTCTTATTAAAAGGTTTTGGTCATGACTGGGGTCCCATTGCTAGAACAACTGGGGCTGATGTATCAGCCCCTCAAACTTTCTCAAGAACTTAAGTGGTCTTGACCAAATATCAACTATGGGACTTCCCTGGCGGTCCAGTGGTTAGGACTACTTGCTCCCGATGCAAGGGGCACAGGTTCGATCCCTGGTCAGGGAACTAAGATCCTGCATGCCGCACGGCGTGGCAAAAAAAAAAAAAAAAAGATCCCAGCTATGATCTTGACTCACCTCATCTTTGGTGACCAAATTGTGCAATGTTCTACAGTTTTTCCCTAATTTTTTTCCTTTTAAATGAAATCTCATTTACCAAAACCCATTTTTATAATTTTTAAACTTCTTTTCTTGTCTAACACTTTCTTCTTCCAAAATGATACATTTCCCTTTGATCAAAATTGTCCTTTTACGTCCTCCCACCCCCACTTACATGCCTTTTAAAATTTTTAATTTCTTTATAAAATTGAGGCCACTAAACATTTTTCTATCTGTCCTTCTTGCTTTAACTCTGTTTCCCCTTAGTTTACTACTACATTGTGATACTAAAAATGATCGTGATATCCTGTTATGATAACCTGTCACAGACATTTGTGTTTGTCCTGAGAGATTTTATTTTCAAACACAAACACCTAGAGTTAAAAAAAAAAAGTATAACCATAGAAAGTTTAAGTGCAAACATACCCTTTTATATATGGGTTTAGATGTGCCGTGCCTACAGTTCCAGTTTTGCAGGGGTGAGTGTGTGGCCACCATAGAGACCGCCCACCTCCCCAGTTCGCCAATTCTTGGTCGTGACATTGTAGGGGGAAAGGTCTGTTTTTGAGGCCTCTGCCTGCACGCTACTCTCAAAGAAGTCTGGGTCTTCTCTGATGACAGGACAGGATTAAGTGTGGAAAGGTTTCAACTGTGATTAAAAAAATGGAGTGTCAACCAGGAAAGTCTGGGAGAGGTCATACAGCTCTGCAAGTGAAGGACAGACCGGGGAGGGGTGGTGGTGAACGCATCCTAGACAGACACAGGTGTGTCTAAGGAAATTTGGCAAGGCCCCCAGGGAGGAGTCCATCAGAAGAGTCCCGCGTCCCCCAGGAACCCAGCCCACCATGAATACCTGCTGAGCTGTTGGCTAGGAGCAGCCGTGAGGGATGCGGGTTGAGGCTTCTGTGCAAACACTGCCTTAGACTTCAGGGCGCAGCACTTGCTGGAGTTGGAGTTTCTTAAGGAGCCTCCATAGTGCCTGCACCAGTTCACATTCCCACCAGCAGTGCCAGAGGGTTCCCGTCTCTCCACACCCTCTCCAGCATTTGTTGCTCGTGGATTTTTTGGTGATGGAGGTGTACCTCATTGCAGTTGTGATTTGCATTTCTCTAATAATTAGCGGTGTTGGGCACCTTTTCATGTGCCTCTTGGCCGTGTGTATGTCTTCTTTGGAGAAATGTCTATTTAGGTCTAGAAAGTTTCTTTTCTAAGTGCCAAATCAATCTTCTTGCTATAGTTCACTTCTGGGCCAGTTTCCTATTAGCTCAGAGAAAACATCTCTCTCCGTTATGTTCACTGGTTATAACAATTCCCTGCTGAAAGTAGGGTTTTCTTAAAGATTTTTGGAATAAATATTGCAGCATGTAAAGAAAAAATAAAACTAAATACAATAAAATAAAATCCAGGGTGACTTTTATAGCTGCTCATGAAAATGCGTGGGCACCGATATCCCGAAAAGTAAGTGGGAGTGTAGGGGGGCAAACATACCTGATTAGCCCATGTCAGTAATAAGATCATTCCCCACCCTCCAGAGCAGAAATTTTATTATCAGTTGCACAAAGGAAATACCAGTGCAGTAATGAACAAGGAGCAGGCCATATATATATATGTATATATATATATATATATTTTTTTTTTTTTGCGATACGCGGGCCTCTCACTGTTGTGGCCTCTCCCGTTGTGGAGCACAGGCCCCGGACGCACAGGCTCAGCGGCCATGGCTCACGGGCCCAGCCGCTCCGCGGCATGTGGGATCTTCCCAGACCGGGGCACGAACCTGCGTCCCCTGCATCGGCAGGCGGACTCTCAACCACTGCGCCGCCGGGGAAGCCCAGCAGGCCATATTTTACAATCGCTGCTTAAGTGGGCAGTAGATATTCTTAGCTGTTGGCTGGTATGCTAATTAAACAGTTCCTGAGGCCGTTGTGCCCAGTGTAGAAAGTGCCAGAGCAGTTACACGGGCTCTGTGATAAGGGCTCGAACAGAACTGAAGTTGTGAGTCTCCCTCCTGGTCTGAAAGCCTGCACTGTGCAGAGCACTGTCGCCGTACAGCCCGTGGCGCTCAGTCAGGAGGGAACTCCTCTCCCTGGGAACCATTCCGAGAACCTGGCAGAGAGGAGCCGTGGTTGGAACCAAAAGCTGAGACGTGTACGTCAGCTCAAGCCCTGCCTGGCTGGCCTAGGTGGCGTACTGACCCCACCAAGCCCCTCTGCACACACCCAAAGTATCTTCCTTTCACCCTCAAACTAAAATCAGCCTGCAACCTGCTTTTGTTGCTGTTTTAATTTAAAATTTGAGCCAAGAGTTTAAAATGGGAAGATTTTCCAGACTTCCAACAAATTTTTTAAGATCTGGATTGTGGGATTCCTTCCCCAAGGCCTGGGGCTGAGTGACAGCTGTCCCTCCCACTGTGACCTGGGGCTCTCAAGTTCTCCACAGTCTCCACCAATCCTTATTGTCTCCCAGCACTGGACCACTTGTTTAAATCATCTGCCTGACTCCTGGAGAGATTTGGGTTTGCAGTCTTGAGAAAGACTCCTGTTTTCTCTGTCCTGGACAAGTACAGTCAGTCTAAACCTTACTGGGCTCTGGGCCTCCCATCTCAGCCCTTCCAAGTCATTCTTCATGGTTTCCTTTAATCCACTCAGCAAACAGTACGCCAAATGAGGTGCTAGGCTTTGGAACTATGATGAGGTTCCTGCCCTCAGGTGTTCAAAGTCTAATGCCAGAGACCCACAAGTAAGGAGACCCTGAGAATCAGCATGAATAGTACCATGGTAGAGGTCACCAGAAGGTGGGAGTGGGCATGAGAGCTCAGAGGGCAGGCAACTAGCCAGAGTCTTCCAACATGGAGGGAGGGAGAGAGGAAAGACTTCCACATGGTATTGTTAAAACTAAGCTTAAATGGTGAGTAGCTGAGCCAGGCTGAGTCATGGACAAAGCACTCCAGCAGAGGACATGGCCTGTGCAAAGGCCCAGGGGTCAGGGCACACTCATGGAACTGAGAGCAATTCAGGACGGTTGGAGTGTGGCATCCAGGAGGGATTGATCCCAGCTGGTCCAGCTCCCTGCAGTCCCCCAGATGTCCACCAGGGGGACAAAATGCACAGGACAGCCACAACAGAAAATTATCCAGCCCAGATATCAATAGTCTTAGGCCGTGAAACCTGCTCTAAGCCAAACAGGGCCAACTGGGGGCATCTTCCTGAATAAATTTAATCTAACCTGCTTCTTTGAAGGCCAACCCTTTGTGGCTTTCAGATTTGCAGGTTTCCAAACAATGTCAAACTTATGGGCCTGATTAAATTGACCACTTTGTGAAGAAAGACAAAAATCTTTCAACATTTCAGGCTACTCATATGCTGCATATAACCAGGGGGGAAAGCACTGTGAGCGTGGACAAGTCTGTAAGCCCTCTGAGCCTCTAGGGAGCTGGTCCCTGGTTGAACTAAGATTCCAATTCCCATCCATTTGTCCCCATTGCCCATCCTCCCACCTTGATGAAACACTAACTGAGGTTGGTGGTAATATTTGGGTACTGTAGAAATCATCATGTTTTCCCCAAGCAACATTTCTCAAAGTGCAGTTTCTAGGCCATCAACTTTAAAACCAGCTGGGGAGCTTGTTAAAAATATCTGTTTCTGAGCCTTACTCCAGACCTGCTGGATCAGACTTGAGTGAGGGCACAAGGATGGTACCTTTTACTGAGCCTGCATCCCAGGTGGGTTTGATGCTGATAGTCTGGGGGAAACCCCTGTCCTCAGTTATAAACTACTTGGAGTTTGGGGTCCTTTCCATGTCTGTTTTTATTTCCACCAATCCTTCATCTCAAGTAACTCCAAACAAACATGCAACATAAGTTAAAACTGTATGCTTCGTGTGTAACAACAGCCTCAAGGTAAGCCCCTAAACCTCCCCATCCTGAACCAGAAAGCCACTCCCTTAAGGCCAACTAATACAAAACACTGGGTTACCCAGCCACTCCTTCATTTTCTTCAAGAGGTGACCACAGAGATCTGGCACATAGCAGGTACTAGAAAAATATGTCGAGAGTTGAATTTATGCGCATCCTCATTGCTATCCCGGCCACCACTTCCCAGCTGTAGCCCAGCACTTGGGCAGCGGCAGTGTTGGTGCTAACCCTGCTCTCCTCCTCGACTATAGCGGCCCACCCTCTGGACACCCCACATCTTCCATGGGAGCTGCCTCCAGGACTCTCAGAAAATATCAGTAAGCATCCTTTGATCTTTTCTTAGGAGACCTAGCTGGGTAGAAAGCTGTCTAGGATATCGGCACAGAAATCGATCCCTTCTGAATAAACCCTAGAGCCATTTACTGCTGTGGCATTTGTAGGTAAAGTGATTTGAATAAGACTCAAAAGCCTCTCTCTCACAGTTTACTCTGGTGTCTGACCCACTGTTGGTCTCTCCTTTGAGATAAAGCACTAAAAACTCTCATCAAAGACACAGGTCAGCTGAAAGGGGAAACTAGAAGAGGGAAGTAAATGGGCTGATGAATGAGGGTTATGTAGTGACTGCATTAAAAGGCAGGACGAAAAGAAAAATATGATGTATTGCAGTCCTCTGGTTATTAGAAGGGAGGGACCTGTAATTGTTCCTTGGGGAACGGAAGGTTTTCCTGGTGATGGATTGTAAATATTTCTCAGGTGGGTTCTTATACAGGCATCGCTGAAGAATAGAATACATCGTGAACTAGCTGGTGAGGTTAACCCTGAGTTAAGCGTTCGTTTCTGACCTTGCAGAGAGGTGAGCTGAGTCAGCCGAACTATTTGTGCGGGAACCCACACAAGCTAAGTGATCAGTCCCATCCAGACACGAATGTTAGTGGCCTCTCTCCAAATGGCATCACCCCCATGGGAAGGGCAATGCCCACTAGGAGGTCTTCTTCAGGTAGATATTTAGACTCACAGGCCACACCTGGCTTTTAGAAGGCTCAGGGCCAGGAAGCACTGTGTGCCAGCAGGCCATGCCAGCCATTCTTCTTTATCAAGAGGAGCCCTGGCAGCAACCCACACAGTAGTCCAGGATCCCCTAGGTAACAACTCAGGTACAAGGGAACGGGGCTCACGTGCAGCAGCCCCAGGACCCGCCCTGGCCTAGAAGCTTCACTCTCCATAGGGGTCAGTACCCCTAGTAACCACCGCATAGGTATAATTTCTAGGATGCCAGGATGGGCGTGCCCAACTGAATGAGTCGTCACGCGGATGGAGACCCAAAATGACGGCTTCCCGCCAGGTGTTTGTAGCTCATCCGATGCACCTCGCCATCCACGGGCCTTTTTTTTTTTTTTTTTTACCACGGAGCATTATTGTCTAGCAACACAGTTCACGGTTTTTATCTTATCAGGTTTCCATGGTAACCTGTGTTGCTAGAAAGTTAGCCCAAGGTCAAATCTATCTTTACAGAAGGGGTTTTACTCACTCTTCCCACAGGGGATGGACAGGGAAGGGAAAGGGGTAGACCTCAAGCCTCTCTAATTTATTTTCTCTTCCTTCCACTTAGATATGACTTTCCTCAACGGGGTGTTTAAAAATGTGGGAGGAGTGGCCGAAATTTTTGGTAAGTTAAATCTGAACTTGCTTTTACTCCCCCAGGTGTCAGGGCGTGGGGTGTGTGTGGGAAATCTAAGGAAATTACCAGGGCCTTGGGCTCTGCCCTCTGAGCTCCCACAGCCTCGTCAGCAAGCTCCCAACAACGTGACCCTGGTCCTGATGAGAGTAGTGGTACCCTTTAGCGCACGGTGAGTCACTGAGTTGCCAGGTGGCTTCGTTGTCCTTCCTTCATTCATCCTGACCTCAACCTGGCCAGGAGGGGAATGGCATCCCTACTTTACAGGCAAGAAAACTGAGCCAAAGGAGTTAGGGACTTGCCCAAAGCCACACAGCCAGAAGGGACAAGGACTCCTCTGAGTCCAGAGCTTAGTCCCCTTCCACAAAAGTGGTTTTACTTTTCCTTCTCAACTACTGAATATACATAAAGTTTAAGAAGCATTCCACTGATCAGTTATATATCTATCATTTGACTGTTAATCGCACGGCATTACGATGATTCCCATCACTGATGACTAAAAGTACCCAAAATAAGATTATAGTAAGATGGACGTGAGCAAGGTGACTGCTATGGGATTAGACAATGCTGCGCGTAAAACTGCACTTAAAATGTATGTATGACTAAGTGCAGGTGCCCTGGAAGCTCTTGAATGAAAATGCATGTTTCTATAAACACATACACATACACCTTAGGGTGGCTTTTTCCATCAGCGTAGAACCATGTATTCATGTTTCTGATAAGGCTGTGTGGAGACAAAAGGCGGGAAGGGAAGTTTGAATGAGGTAGGAAGAAACTAGAAGAGCAGTGAACAGTTGAGGTGGACGTGGTCCTCACAAACAACTTTGGATCTCCCCAAGCTCCCCACGATGACCCTGTGTGTTTAAATCGGTGCTACGGGGTCACCTCATTAAGCACCTGACGATCATCCAATCAGAAAGGCAGAGAGCAGAGAGGGCGACCACGAGTTGTAGAGTCAAAAAGGTGGATACTGTTTTCTTGCCAGTTTTGTGTGCAAGAGCATTTTTGTTTAGGATAAGTCATTGTTGCTGGTGGATACCTCGGGCACGTCTCTGACCTTCTATTTCTTTACCCATGAAAGGGAGGAGGTGACAGAATAGCATCTGCCTTACAGGATTAACAAGACGTTTATGGGGGGGAAATTCCCTGGTGGTCCAGTGGTTAGGACTTCGAGCTTTTGCTGCCAAGGGCGCGAGTTCAATCCCTGGTCAGGGAACTAAGATCTGGCACGGCCCATGGTGCTGCCAAAAACAGGCACACAAACAAACAAAAAACCCAAGAAGTTTATGGGATCATAGACCAAATGAAAGCTTTATAAAGCATTACTCACTCCATTAGCTTTAACTATTGTGCTATTTAAAGCACTAACACACCATTGTAAAGCAATTATGCTTCAATAAAGATGTTAAAAATAAAATAAAATAAAAAATAAAATAAAATAAAGCACTTAACACAGTTTCTGGCACACAGCAGGTGCCCGCCAGTTATTAGTGTCTGTACCCCTTCTCTTCCTGCACTGATTTATACTTCTTTATTGCCAGGACTGTTATCATCAGGGATCCATTCAGCAAACTAATAGTGACTTAAATAATAAAGACATTTAATGATCTCACATAAGCCATCTGAAGGCATTGGTGCAGTAGCTCAGCACAGGTATCAGAGACTCAGCAGGTTTGTTCTATATTACCCCACTGCTACCCTGGACATAATAGTTTTTCAGCTTTAGGCTTGGGGCCTCACGGCTGCAAGGTGGTTGCTGCAATTCCAGCCAACACATCCTCCCCATATTCAAGGAAGAAGAAAGGTGTAGCTCAGAAGGACCCTCTTACATGCCTTTATGCTCTATTAAGAAAGAAATATTTCCCCAAAGCTTCTAACAGTCTCACCCTTAGAGTTTTGGGGTCATATGTGGGTTTCATGCTCAGCCCCAGACTAGCCCTTGTCTTGGAAGCATGGCATTACCACGATAAGCCAAGAATGACTAGTAAACATTCCCAGGGACTTGGGGAGGAGGTTACCTTCCTTGAGTGCTTTTCAGTTTTGTTGGTAAGGAAGAGGGATGAATGGCTGTCAGGTGGGCAACCAACAGGGACCACGGCTAGTAAACCTGCTTCCCTTCAATTGTCTAGAATTGTCCTAAGTACACAGTAGGTGCTTAGTAGGTGATAAGGTACCATCCCCCTGAGAAGGGGGCTCCCTCCTCAACTCTGGCTCCTGGTGTGCCCTCCTCCCCTCCCCAGACTGCCTGGGCTCTCACTTCACCTGGCTGCAGGATGTCTTCACCAACTTCCCCGCACTGCTCCAGTTCGTGAATGGTATGAAGTGTGTGGCTGGTCTCTGCCCCCGGGACTTCGAAGACTACGGCTGTGCCTGCAGGTTTGAGATGGAAGGGCTGCCTGTGGACGCGTCTGACAGGTGAGCACGACCAAAACGTGAGCTCGTGGAAGCCCGGCTGAGGCCTGGGCGGAGCACAGATGCGGAAAACTCCCTTGGCTTCGTTCGTGTGTGCAGGTGTATGTGGGTGTGTGCAATAAAATTTAAAATCTTAGAAGCATCCGGGGTTAGCAAGGATATGGCAAGTAGCTACTGGTAGCAGGAGGGTGAATTAGGACAAGTTGGTGGTATCTGTTAGAGTTTTATGCATATCACCTATAACCCAGTACCTCCAATTCTCTGTTCCTAAGGGACTCTGTGATGTTAGGCACGTTCTTTTACTTCTTTGTGTTCCATTTATTCATCTATTAAATGGCGGTAATAATAACACCTACCTCCTAGAGTTATTGTTTAGGATTACATGAGCAAATACAAGTTAAAGTGATTGGGATTTGCCTGGCTTATTAGGTCTGCAAGAGTATTTGCGATTGATAACAATATTAGTAGGGCTGTAGTAGTAGTAGTGATAGTAGTAATAGTATTGTGGGAGTCATAGTCAGGCTGTAATAGTAGTAGTAATAGTAACAACATTAGTAGTAACAATTGTCTAGGTAGCTATAGTAGTATTAATAGTAACAGTGGTGATAACAGTAGTGAGAGCAGCAGCAGCAGTACTAGTAAACTGGTGGTGGTGGTGGTGCTGTTAGTAGTAGTAGTAACAGTAGTAGTAGAATAGCTGTCACAGTAGCTGTAGTAATAGTAATAATAATAATAGTATTAATAGCATCAGTACTAATAAAACTGTAATGGTGGTGGTGGTAGTAGTAGTAGTAACAGTAGTAGTATAACAGTTGTCACAGTAGCTGTAGTAGTAGTAATTGTAACAATAGTAGTAATAGCATCAGTACTAATAAAACTGTAATGGTGGTGGTGGTAGTAGAAACAATAGTAATAGAATAGTTGTCACAGTAGCTTTAGTAATAGTAATAATAGGATTAATAGCATCAGTACTAATAAAACTGTAATGGTGATGGTGGTAGTAGTAGTAGTAACAGTAGTAGTAGAATAGTTGTCACAGTAGCTGTAGTAATAGTAATAGTAATAATAGTAGTAATAGCATCAGTACTAATAAAACTGTAATGGTGGTGGTGGTGGTAGTAGTAGTAACAGTAGTAGAATAGTTGTAGCTGTAGTAATAGTAATAGTAATAATAGTAGTAATAGCATCAGTACTAACAAAACTGTAATGTGGTGTTGGTAGTAGTACTAGCAGCAGTAGGAGTAGTGGAAGTAGTAGTCGTAATAGTGGTAATTGGAGCTATAGTAACTGCAGCAGCAACAGGAGTGTGGAACCAGGAAATTGAACCCACATCTCACCCCTACTCCAGGACCATGTCTGCACCTCACTGGTATTATATTTGTACCCAAATCCAGTGTGATAAAGTGTGTGCTTTCATCTACGCAGACTCCCAGGAGATAGGGAAGGATTCCCATTGGTGTAAGCTGTTTCTGCACCGGAAGGGCAGTGTGTCGTTTCTGGGACCATAAGCCAGCCCGTTGACATTCAGAAAGGGGGAGGCTGAATCTGTTCGGGGCACAGTGCCAGAACCATTTCTGGGAATGTGCTTTCCTTTCAGGTCCTCCCTTACCATTTCCTTTAGTTATTAAAACACCCACAAACCTAGAAGTCAAAGAAATGAAGCAGTAATTCATCCCTGTCTGAATGATCAAAGCGTTGATGGCCAGAACTGGCAGAATGGCGGGCCTACCCAATTTCAATTACTTTACACGTTGGAGGTGATGGAGGTGGGAATTTCCAGACTCCTGGAGGACAGATTATTTCCACCTCGAACTTGCACGCCAGATTCCAAAAACATTGCCCTAGTTTATCGAGTGTCGACCACATGACAGGGCCTTTACAGACATTCTCTTGACTCCCCCAAATTCTCAGGAGCTGGGTAATGTGAGGAACTTAGTAGCTTGCCCATGCAGCTGCCTGTATGTCTTCTGCTTTACACTGGTTTCCACTGCTTGCTGCGTGCACTGCAAGCGCCACCTGACTCCCTTGTTTAGTGTCAGCCTCTCTCTGTGATCAGCCTTGACCTTGGCAAGTTACAGAGCTTTACGTCTCTCACTTTTCACATATGTAAATGCTCCTAAGAATAATAGCAACTGCTGCATAGGTAATACAATTCAAATATCGTGTGTGTGTGTGTGTGTGTGTGTGTGTGTGTGTATGTGTGTGTGTGTGTGTGTGTACCCTAAGTATTTGGAAAAGGCCACTGCCAGAAACCAAGCAGAGACACAGAGTGATCATGTGCTGCCTGCCCCTCTTCTGACCCTAACCCACACTCTCACCCTGACCCTTCCCCATCGTGCCACAGCTGTTGCTTCCAGCATCGCAGGTGTTACGAGCAGGCTGCTGAGATCGACTGTCTGCAAGACCCCGCCAAGCTCAGCACAGATGTCAACTGTGTCAGCAAGAGTATCACCTGTGGTGAGCATCTCCAGGTGTCCCAGGAGGCTGGGCTGAGAAATGACAGTTCAGAGATTGTAGGCCCAGGCTCCCAGGGTCCACCCTCATCATCATCACCATTGGCAACATCACTGTGTATACTTGGAGCCCTACAAGGGCCAGATCTATGGCATCTGTACCTTGCACGGAGTAGAGGCACAACAAATTCTTTTTGAATTGAAACAATAGCTGCTCAGCAGATTATTTGATCTACAATTTTATGCTTGTACCAAGCCTGGCCGCTTGAGAAGAGCAAACAGCTTACTACTTATGCATTGTATGATTTAGGGGGAATACCCTGACCTTCTGCTTAACAACTGGGAACCTCAAAATGGGGAGGAGAAAACCTGCTTCAGAGATTTGTTATAAAAATTAAGTAATGCTTACATGTAAAACAATGTTACATTTAAAAAATGTAAACAATGTTAAGTGTAAAACAGTTAATATGGTGACTGGTATCTGTTGAGAACTCAGTGACAGAAGTTGAGTCCACGAGGGATGAATAAGGCTGGTGTGGTTGTAGGAATCAGGCACACACGTCGGGTCAAATCTCAGCCCTCCACGTTACTAGCTGGGTGACTCCAGGAATTTTCTTTCATGTCTCTGGACAATCCCGGCAGAAGAAGAATAGGCAAAGGCATTGAGGGAAGAGGACCATGGCAAGCTGGGGTAGTATATTAGGGCACCGTCTCTGAGTGCCTGTTATGTGCCACGGATGTTATACACAGCAACTCTGATCGTCCGAACAACCCTATTAGATGGGGGTCATTATCCCCAGTTTTCAGACAAGGCGAGGAAAGCTCAGAGAAATTAAATAACTTGCCCAAAGTCACATAGCTGCTAAGTGGCTAAGGCAGAGTTTGAACCCAGGTTTGACTGGTCCCACAGTCCAGGTCACATGGACTGGCTGGAGTTCAGAGCATCAGGAAGGGTGTAAGTTACAAGGTGAGGAACACAGTGAACACGAAGAAACATGACTCATTCATTCACTCGCTCAACTCACGCGCGCTGAGCACCTACACCAAGTGTAAGACAATCGCCTACATGTTGGGGGTACCCTGACCTTCTGGAATTTCCTCTTGGTTGTCAGACACCGAAAATGTCAGAAACAAATCATACGGTACGTTAGATGATGCTAAGATCTGCGGAAGAAAATAAATCAGAGGAAAGGCATAGGGAGGGCTGGGGTGTGGGTTCCTATTTAAATAAGAAAGTCAAGAGAAGCCTCCTTGGGAAGGTGACAGTTGAGCACAGACTGAGAGAAGGGATGCCAGCTTGCGGCTAATCAGGAGAAGAGCAGAGAGAGGAAGCAGCTGTGGTGGACCCCCGGCTCCAGGTGCCTGGTGTTTCAGAAACAAGGGGGACAGTGGGTCAGAAGTGGGGAGACGGGGGAGGAGTGCAAGAAGGTGAGGTCCGAGAAGGAACGGGGGCAGTGGCTTTTACTTTGAGTGCGGAAGTTGCTCAAAGTTCTGAACACACACGCACACAAAGGTATAGTTTGAAACCTGGGTTTGAAAAGGACCGTTCTGGCCCCTCAGTGAGAAGAGGCTGGGCAGCTGGGCAGGAGGCGGGGGGGCCAGTGAGGTCACTCAATCACCTAGGCAGGGGGTGATCGGGGGTGGAGATGGGGACGCATGTCAGACTCAAATAGGTTGCAAGTAGCCGGTAGGATGGCCTGGTGGATCGGGTGTAAGTGCAGGGGAAAAGGGGCGCCTATGGCTCCCGGGCTGCGCCCACACGGCTGAAGGCATGGAGCTGGCGTGGATGAGATGAAGAAAACCGCAAGAGAATCAGGGCTTTGGGGGCAGAGCGGGAGTCAGTTTTAGAGTTTGCCCCACCTCTTAGGATTCCCAGTGAGCTCTTCCGATCTGCTCTGCCCTCGCTCTGTGTACAGAGTCCGGGGACGCTTGTGGGCACCTGCTGTGTTCCTGTGACAAGGCTGCCATAGAGTGCTTGGCTCAGTCCGGTATCAACTCTTCCCTGAACCTTCTGGACACGTCCTTCTGTCTGGCTCAGCCTCCAGGTAGGAAGATCCAGGCCCTGCATCAGCGGTGGGGATGGCGATCTGCGGCGGGAGCTGGTATGGGACCAATCGTAGCTGTGTTTCTTCAGATGCCAAGTCCAGCACCTTCTAACATTCTCCAAAACCACTTCTCTCATGTGCTTTCTCTTCAGAGACAACCAGCAGGAAAGAGCTGCTGACACTTCTGCCCAGAGGTAAGGTCTTCTCGGGAAGCTGCTCTTGTTTGGACCACAGGGCTCCGGCTACTGATGGGAGTGGGTGGATACACCTCCTCCACCCGGCCTGCCTCACCGAAGCTGGAGTGACCCATGGCACTGAAGGCGTGCCCACATCCCCCAGCCGGAGACGCCATTACTTCTGATAAACTCAGTTCACACACAGAGTCAAATGGCCCTTTCTACGTAGACAGGTGTGAATTTAATCCAGTTAGGACGGAGACCCCAGGTTCTTTCTCTTGGCCTATAGTTGTAAGCAGGACAGGGTCCAGTGCTCAGACGGGGCAAGGCCCCTCCCGGCTGGGGGCGCTCCTGGCCACTGAAGCCTCCCGGGAACAGACCGGCTGTCCCCCTCCTCTGCCCCCCAGAGCCTGCAGCACAAGGAGCTGCCTGGATCCAGGTGAGGCTCCTTGAAGGGGAAGCTGCTTTCTCGTGTGTCACTTTTCAGGACAGGGTAGCCTCCTTATAACTGTCTACTGAACTAAGCAAGGGATGATTCTGACTCTAAAACATGCATCTTATGAAAAAAGTGAGAGTTAAGTTTATGCCCATCATTCCTTGTCTGCCAAAGTTCCCACGATCTTTCAGTCCCAATGCTGTGGGTACCCGGGGATGGGAAGTTCGAGGTGCACCTCAGCCAACCATCCCTCCTTTCCTGGGGCCGGCCTCTCTTTCTCAGAATTAGCACTGCAGTGTTTGTTAAAGAGGAAGCCGATGTGGCTGTGTGTGCGTGGACGCAGGTGTGCCCGTGCCTATGAGTGTGTATGTGTGTGTGCACGTGTGGGTTTGTGTATGGGCATGTATAGGCTGACGTGTGTGTATGGCTGCGTGTGTGCGCGCGGGTTGTATCTCTATGGACGTTCTGAGTCAGCACCCTTTTCTCTCTGCCATCTGCCTTCCCTTTGAACGCAGGTCTTCTCAAATTGGGACCACACTCCATAGGCAAAAACCTTCGGAGTTTGCAGCCCTTTCATCGCCACAGCCTGTGTCCAATGGTGTCGCCTTCCCCACCAGAACCCAGCCCTGGCTGGAGTCCCTCCCGAGGGGGGGTCTTGCTGAGCACCCATGTCCTGGGCGGTGTGCGAGAGGCAGAGGTATCCCGAGGCAGGACAAGCAGCCCTTCTGGGAACGTCTTTTACAGCCCCTTAGCCTCCTGCCCCATCCAGCCATCCAGCCTGTCCTTGGGGACCCTTGGCACTTGCATCCCTCACTTGTTGCTCCTGGGGGCTCTTTTTGCAGTGGTCCCTGTGGAGCCCACGGACTCCAGCCTGACGGCCCTCTCAGGAGAAGATGAACACAGGGGGACCGGTATGGAACCCAAATATCCGTGGGTTGTTTTGTTTTTTTGTTTTCTTCTTTTTGTAGAGTAGCTTTCTTTTTTTTTTAAATTTTATTTTTTATTGGAGTATAGTCGATTTACAATGTTGTGTTAGTTTCAGGTGTACAGCAGTGATTCATTTATACATATACATATATCCCTTCTTTTTCAGATTCTTTGCCCGTGTAGGTTATTACAGAGTATTGAGTAGAGGTCCCTGTGCTCTACAGTAGGTCCTTGTTGGTTATCTATTTTATATATAGCAGTGTATATTTGTTAATCCCAAACTCCTAATTTATCCCTCCTCCACGTTTCCCCTTTGATAACCATAAGTTTGTTTTCAAAGTCTGTGAGTCTCTTTCTGTCGTGTTTTGATTGTGCCAGCTGCCTGCTTGCTGCGATTATCTCCCTTAAAATGCTCCCTGCCTAGGCTTACAATGGAACTGCCTCAGGAACATTCTAGAACCCCTCCTACTTCCTTTTGACTGCCAAATCTCTTCTCTACTTGCTCAGCTTTCTCCCACACTCCTAGTCCCACCTTAGGAGAATTGTCAGATAAAGCGCAGACCCCGCCCTCGACCATCTGACATTGAACTTCAGATCAACACCACATACTCTGTTAATATAAGTATGTCCCAGGATCTGCATGGGACTTACTTCTGCTAAAATTGTATCTTTTGTTCATGCGAAATCCAAATTGAACTGGGCATCCTGGGTTTTTATTTGCTAAATCTGGCAACCCTTCACCTCAGGGAGATCCCGCTGCACACCCACCACTCTACAAGTTTGTGTATTGCTCTCCTCTGCTTCTGCCAGGTTAAAAGCAGAGGCTCATGTGTTCACCCCCAGCCATCCTCCATGTCCAAGGGCATGTCAGCCCCAACGGCTTCCGGACAGCCCGTGCCTTGGAGACCAGGTCCAGAGAAAAGAGGAAATGGCACCAACACCAAACCAAAGCTCCACCACACGCCCTGCTTCCGACCGGCAGCCATTCCCAGCATGACCGGCAGTGGCCATGTCCCTTCTAAATTGAGGATAAGCTGCGGGCTTCACGGCCCCACCAGACAATCACAAAATAACCCCAAATTCGTATATTTTCCACTTTCTTCAGCCTGAACCATCATCCCATCATCCCTTTGTGGCACAACCCTGGAAAAGACTCAAAGTAAATAAGGTTCCTCAACGAGTCTAGAGTCCAACGGGAGGAAGTGAGGGGATACACTCTCATCTTCGCTCCCCAACACACACGCACTCACCCCCTCACATCCATGACCTAGGCAGTGACCACAAATGCCCTCAGAGGAGGGGGCAGCCTGAATGCGGGCTCAAAAATCAATCATGCAGGTGCAGGTGGGACAGTTTGTGAGGAAAAGGTCTGGGGTTTGTAGTTGTTCTCTCGCCATTATGGGATGAAATTATGTTTTGGAGTCAGGCAGATTTGGGATGGATTCCCTGCTCTCCTAGTTTTCATCTGTGTGACTTGGGAATCATGGTTTAAGCTCTTTAAGCTTTAATTTCCCCTTTGCATAAAGCAGGTATCAGCATTTTTTTATGTTAAGGGCCAGATAGTAAATATTTTAGACTTTGTGGACCAGAGGATCTCTGTCGCAACTACCCAACTCTGCCACTGCAGCAGAAAAGCAGCCATAGACAATCTGTAACTGGATGGGTGTGGCTGTGGTGCCAATAAAACTTTATTTAAAAAAACGGGCTGAGGGCAGGGCCATAGTTTACCAATCCCTGGAAAGGGATGATTATCCCGGTCCGTTGTGGTGACCAGAGAACGAGACAGAGCATGGGAAGATTCTGGGCCAGCATCTTCTTCCAAAAATTCTAGTGTGACTACAGAAAACCGCATACAATGTCAAATCACATGCAGGATACTGGACGACTTGCCTAAAATACATCATCTCATTTAATGCTCATACAACCCTATGAAATAATTGCTGTAACCTCCATATTGAGATGGTACATTGAGATGGAGAAAGAAGTTGTCCAAGCCAAGAGCTGGGTGGTAGGGCTGCGATTTGAGGCTTCCACTGTCTCCATCCTTACTTCTAGACCTGAACTCCCTCTTCAGCTGCCTTCCCCAACAAAGCCATTCCAACCAGGGGAAATAATGGCCCTTTCTCCCAAAGAGGTCATTCGCTGGTCTCTTTGCCTAAACACAGCACTGGCCCTTATCTGGCCTCTTGTCCACTGAATTGGGAAGGAATGGTGCAACAACATCCAGACATACTCTGATCAGATTGCCATGGGCCTTCTCTCCTCTGCCCAGCTGAGGTGCTGAGCTGGGTTGGTAACTGAGTTGTGGTGGTTTCCTTTCACAGTGGCAGCTGAGACCAGAGCTGCCCGACTGACCATTCTCTCCAGGACAAGTAAGCAGAGGGGACTACATAGGAGGACAGCAAGAAACCCAGTGGAGAAATGCCATCTAAATATTTGTGTTCAGTTCTGGTGACCAGTTTTTGACATGGCCTGGAGGAAATATTATTATACCCATTCTGCAGATTATATCGGAAACTGAGGCTCTGGGAGGTTAAAAGCCCTGTCATTCAGCAGTGACTTGTAGACTGGTTTCTAACCCCAGACTTCATTCAGGCTTTCTGTTATACAATAATGATTCACAGAGAACAACCTCCTACTTAAAAATATCTAGACCGAGATGTCATCAGAAGAATTAACATATTTACTTTGCTTGTGGTCATTAACAACCATGGCTCCTTCATTAATAAGTATAAATAACCGATAATAACGGTTTACTAATACTAACAGTGACTAAGTAAACAAATGGATTCCTTGCTTAATACGCAGTGACATTGTTGAGGACCTCCGACGTGTCGGCGGGCTCCTAGGCCCCTATGCACCTTCTCTGAGTTAATCTTCCCTCACCCTAGAGGCCCGCTGTTATCCCCATTTTACAGATGAAGGAGGAGCTCTGAGAGGTGGGGTCATTTCCCCAGGGTAGTACAGCTTAGTATTCCTTTAGTTCTGAATCTGTACATTCTGCCTTTGACAAGAACCATCTGCCCCAGCTTAGAACTGCCAAGATTTTCTCTCTCTGCTGAGCATTCGTGTGCACATCAGGAAATTTCAAAGGCTGATTTTCACATAACATCATCATAAACTTGGTCTTTGGCACATTGAAGTTAAGGCAGTTCCTTCCTTTCCAAAGCATTTTGGAGTTCCCACCTCTGGCTCTCTGGGGTACAGCCAGAAGGGAAACAGTAGCCTAGCATAGTGGTTAAGTGGGTCAACTTTAGCCAGGTGGCCCAGGTTTGCATGTCACCATTTCCTGGCTCCGTGACCTTGAGCAAGTGTGTCCCCTTTCTCCTTTGTGAAGGAGGGTGAGCGTAGTACTAACTCACGGGGTTGTTACTGAGTTAATGTAATCGAAACACTTAGTGCTGTCTATGGCATGTAGTGAGTCTTAGTTCATTCTGGCTGCTGTAACAAAGTACCACAGACTGGGTGGCTTATAAACAACAGTCATTCATTTCTCATGGCTCTGGAAGTCCAAGATCAAGATGCCAGCATCGTCAAGTTCTGGTAAGAGTCCACTTCTTAGTTATGGACGGCTGGCTACCTTTTCACTGTGTCCTCACATGGGAGAAGGGATGAGGGAGCTCTCTGGGGTCCCTTTTATAAGGACACTAATCCCATCACACGGGATCTACCCTCATGACTTAATCACCTCTCAAAGTCCCATCTCCAAATGCCATCCTGTTGGGGGTTAGGTTTCAATATATGAATCTGGGTTGGGGGGAAACACACACTCATTCTACAGCATACGAGAAGCTTAGTGACTGTTAAACAGCAACAGATTCATTTCACAAAGAAACCAGGGCTCAGCAGCCTTCCTAGAGCCACACCACAAGCAACTGGAATCACACAGTTCTGCTGCCTTATTCTCCTCTGTTCAAAAAATGCGATTTTTATGTTTATTTATTTTCATTCAAATTCTGGAGAAGTCTGCTTTCTCAAAGTATTTCAACAGCCTCACCTGCTTCTAGCATGACAAGTTGCGACTGTGTTTATCAGCAAGCCTGAGTCTGGGGTTTTTTTTAGCTCAGCAGGGACCCTGCCCTCACAGCTCTCCTGGGAGGCGACCAGGGGTAGAGCAAGGAGCACGTTGCCTCCTGGGCTCAGTGGGATGGGAGCTGCCTCTGAAGACCAAGATGGGACAGACTGGAGTTAATGCCTACTCCCTCTCTCTTCTTCTAGGGACAGAACCAGGCCAAGTCCAGGAAGACACAGAAGATGCAAGGGCCACACCTTCTCCAGGTAAGCGTGCTCAGCTTTGTATATGTTGTATATATTGTTGTCCCCCATATATTTATGAAAGCAAGTGTGTTCCCCAGAATGAAAGAAATCATTGAAGCCACTTTACTTTTATGTCCCCCAGCCCAAAATTAGACAAGTGCAATCAGAAAATAGATCCATTAGTAGGAAGATATTGAAATCTACCTGCTAAAGAAATGCATTTAGAAAAATATAGAAAACTGTACTTAGCTGTCTATTTAAATCCACGTTATAAAAATGGCTACTTTTAATATTTGAGGATGCTTTCCCCCAGTCTGCCCCAACCCACAATGAGCACATCTGTGAACATAAATAAAATGAATCTGAGACCACTTGGCAGCCATGGTTTTGCAGTCTGCATTGTATCACTTCATACAATGAGAAGATATTCCCCTGACATGAAATATTTTTCTGTAACATGATTTTTAGAGGCTGTGCAATGGTTTCTTGTATGGAATCCTATAAATTGTTTAACCAGTTATTTCCAACATGTGTTATTATAAATAATAGATATGCACTTTCTTTATGCCCATCCACTTCTGATATATGCCTAGAAGTTGAATTGCTGGATAAAAGGTATAATCATTTCAGGGCTCTCAATATGTTGCCAAGTTGCCCTGGAGTAAAACTGAACCAATTTACATTCATATGCACATGCCAGGGGCCAACAGTGCCTACTATTATTTGAAAACAAGTAAACAAAAATCCTGTACCCATTTTTAATAGAAAATAAAGGTAGCTCATTATTTTCCACTGTTCCCTCTGATTCACCTTTGTGGGGTTGGAGAGCTGGGCAGGATACTAAACCTAGGAGACTGAGATTACGACAGAACTACTAAAGGGCTGCTTCTAACCCATGAGGACCAGTGTTGAGCAAGCTGAGACAGAAGCCCAGATGTATAAAGCAAACCAATATGGTGGATTTGGGGAAGGACTGCAAGTCAGAGGCCCAGGTCTTACCCAGAGCTCTGGGAGCTGAGCCTGGGTCAGCAGATGAGTGGGCACAGAGCCTACTGAGGCTCCCTAGGTCTGGACCACACTGGGCTGGAGATCTGGCCTGTGGGTTGGAGACCTCTCTGCCTCCAGCCAAAGGAGCTGGTGGGCCTGAGGTCTGAGAGCAAAGGGAGATCCAGACAGTGCCAGGGAGCCTGCATGGGGCAGGCAGAGCCACATCACGGGCAGCCTTGACAGCCATGGAGAGGATCTTGCACTTAATTCTGAGTACGAGGAGAAGCTGATGCAGTGCTTTGAGGAGTCTGCATTACTGAGTACTGTGAGTTGGCTTAATCTCTCCACCATTCTTTTTATCTCTTCACCCGCGAGCATCATCATGGACCTTCGCTCGGCAGGCTCACGATGGTAAACACAGCACAAATATAGGCCTGAGAGGCTATGACTTTTCTCGCCCACGAGATGTCATCCAGGTGGCCTAGCTTGGGGTCCTGTCAGTTTTAATGTTATCGTAGGAAATTTGGAAATTCTCACGTAGTGTCCATGGATCCCCGAGTCTCTGCCCTGATGCCTGCAGACCCAGTTTGAAGACACTCTCCCGATGCTCTGTCTGCATTTGGCCCTGACTACATGTCCATCTGCAAACCTCCTCTTGAACCACTTTTCAGATATGGACCATAAAGGTATGTGTTTTCAGGGTCTGCAGAGATAGTTGCCACAGCTAAAGGTGTAACCATCGTCCCTGCCGGCATTAAATCTCTGGGGTTGGCTGTGTCATCCGTCAGAAGTGGTCCTGAGGAGACGTCTGGAAAAGGTGAGCAGAAGCAGGCAGAGATGTCTGTCCTCTCCCAGCCTCGGGATCCCCTGGTGAAGTCGTTAACCAAGCCCCTTCGGCTACCGCATCGTACTGTGACTGTCCCACTTGGTGCCACTAGGAGGCGCCATCCCTCCTGCCGCTTGAGCACTTCCATTCTCAGAGCGGGCAGATGAGCCTGCAGCCATCAGCGGCTGGAGGCCGAGCCGGGGAAAGGAACCCCTGACCGAGGGCTCTTGTCGCTCTTACTGGCCCTGAAGGAAAGAGCTTGGCGTCATGCGCAGCGTGGTTTGCTGGAAAGAATGAAACACTTGGGTTTGGATGGTTCTCCTCCCTCGGGTGCCTTGGCAAAGGCCCCGCACCGGCAAGCAGCCACAGCCAGTGGGACACACAGGAGGACTCTGCTCATGCCTGGGCAAGCCCTCCACGCATGCAAGGCTCTCGAGAGGGGGGCTGGGGAGGAGCCCTGCGCAGGCCTCCGGCTTCGTGGTCCTTCCCCCTCTGAACTGAGGACAATGGAGTTTGCACTGTGGACTTTCGCCTAGCTTAGCACAAGTTGCAGGCTGAGGAGGGGAGAGGAGAAGGAGGCCAGAGAGAGAGACAGAGGGTCCTTGTTTCTCATCAGCCTGTGACAGGTTCACCTTCCTGCACCTGGGAAGCGGGGGCAACACTTGGGTGATGCCACAGCTTGGAGAGATGCTCTTTTGTCTGACATCCCGGTGCCCGGAGGAATTTGAATCTTACGGCTGTTACTGTGGGCAGGAAGGACAAGGCGAGCCAAGGGACGCTCTGGACAGGTACGGCCGGGTGAGGATGGTGGGTGGGCGGTGTTGGTGCTGCAGTGAGAGATGACAGCCTTCCTCGATGTCGGACATCGCTTCGGGCTCACAGAGAGCTCGCCGAGTAGCATTATTTCACTCAGGAGGGCCTGTTGCCATTATGGTCCCATTTTCCTGATGAGCAGTTGAGGCTCCGAGGCTGACCTGTCTGAGGTCCTTCAGCCACAAAGGGGCAGAGCCGGGCAGACCCAGATCTTTCGATTTGGTCTAGAGCTCCACCACGAATACTGCCCAGCTGCTCTAAGACGGTCAATCTGCAAAGACACTTCAGAAGACCCCAAATCTGCCTATTTTGCAATGAGCAGCATGTAGAATTGGGGTCCCTAGTTGATTTGCTCTGCAGGATGACACACTGAAATGAGCTTCTCAACAACTTTTAAGCATAATTGTCAAATTTTTTACCTACTGTTCTTGGAAGAATTTTCACTGACCTCATGCATTCATCAATTTATTCCTTCATTTATATAGGCATGCAGCCTACATTTATTGTGCTTTTGCTCTGTGTTGGGCACTGTGCTAAGGTGCTGGAGACATAAAAAGGATTAAACCTAAACAAAGCGGATTAAAACAAACTGCCTCTGCCCCATGGGACGTTGCTGAGTGAGAGACATGGACAATTCAACAAAGTACCACCTGCTGTAACAAATGCAGTGGGGACACCGAGGAAACGATGGGGAACTCAACCTGGAGATGAGTTAGAGGAAGATGCTGAGAGCAGAACTGATCAGGTTTAAAGACTAAACTCACGCAGTTCACAGCCAGTTAGAGCTCTAGTGAAATTGTGTATGTCCGCCTCCCATGTTGGGCTTGCCAGGGGAGAATCAACAACTATAGCTGAGAGTGAAAAAGACGAGTCTTACTGTAGTTAACACAAAGGGATACAGTACTGGCAGGAACATGGAACATGTCCACTGCAGGTCACGTGGTGTCTGCATGGCTGTATGACTCACGCACCCACCTACCTCCACAATAGCTCTCCTGTCTCTACTGCACAGTCATCCCGCCCCATCATGCAACCTTTGCAGGGTATTCCGGGAAATCAGGGGCTCTGCTGCCCAGGCAGACTTCAGAAAATGTACCTCCCACCAGGTGATAGTGAAGAAGTTTTTATTCTAGCAAAGTGTACACCACACTGTGGAATCACTGTGTTTTCATCATGGGCTTGACAACATGCCCTCTACTCTCCAAGACAGAGAACCATTTAAGGATTGTTCCTGAGTCCACAGCACTCAGTGAGATAAGGCAAATAGAAATTTAGGTAGCAGTAGTCACTGCGTTCTGCTGAACCCTATGGAAAGAATATGGGGGTGCTGTTGAAGAGGCTTCCTGACTACTGACCATATTTCACAAAAAATATGAGATTTGACCAGGCAGCAAGTGAGCTATGATACAGCTATGATACAGCTATGATACAGCTTCCTTGACATCCATTAGGAAGAAATGGAAAAATGGCTATATGGCTATAGCCTTGAACAAGGAAGGGTTAGTCAAAATGATATTATTTTCTGCAACGGTGTCTTTTCCAAACCATGCATACTTTATATCCTGAGACATTTGAATGGCTTTCAACGGTAGTTGGATCATATATGATTTCTGATTCACTGACTTTAGATTTTAACTATTATATAAACTATCCACCGCCACCCACCCCAGCCGAATGCCACACAAGACAGTGGCTCGGCCGTCATAACAGCAGAATGGGGGCTGCAGTTCTCATCCCACACAGGCTAATGTGATGTGAGAGGTGGACTGTTCCTCCTCCGACTGCCGGCACCATGGAATGGGTGGTGAAGCCCATACGTGGTCAAGCACAAGCACTACCGAAAAGCCCCGCCTCCGGCTGTGGCCTCCAGGACTGAGTGAGAGTGGTTAAAGGACAGGGGAGAGTTGAAAAGAGAGGATTAACGAGCAATTGTAGCCCCCTATGGGTTGGAGCCATCACAAGTTCCCTCGGGGTGTCCATCAGCTGGGGGCACACTGTGAGGCTTTATCAGGCCAGATGGGTGGGTCTAAAAAGCAAGAACATGATCCATTCTCATCTATTTCCTGAGGTCTTGCTCTTTGCTGGACACCTTCCTAGATGCAGTTCTTTATTTACGTTCGAGATAGTTACTCTGTTCTCTTTTAAGGCTATGGACAAAGGGGGTACCTTATAGATGTGAGATTAACTGTTCTATTATGTAAAAGGTTGGAGGGAGTGGGTTATTTTTAGCCCATATGGTATGCTAGAAGTGGTACCCCTTCCTCAAGACTCTTTATTTCCATCTTTTGGAAAATTATTGTAATAAATATGCAAGTCACCCATCTTTTCAGTCAACAGAGTCACAATAAAAACACCAAGTTTTTTAAAAAAGAGTAAGATACATCCGGTATGATGGACACTGCCTTAGATGTGGCATCCTTGTGCAGTCCACAACCTGAACAACCATACATGGTGGCCCTTGGGATGTATATAAATGAGTCCACTGGCACTGGAAAGGAGGCACTGGCTTCTGTCATCAATATAGGCAGTATGGGATAAGCAGGCCTGGAGGGAGTTCTGGGGACAGCTGGGGGCTCTAGGCAGTAAGCGATTTTCCTTGCTCTTAGGTGCTGTTTGTCCCATCACTGCTGCCTGGAGCAGGTGAGAAGGCTGGACTGCCTGCTCGAGAGGCTTCCTCGGTCACCAGTGGTATGCGTGGATGGTACCCCCAAGTGTAAGTGCTGTGAGCCAGCAGAGTGGGTTGTTCTTTCATTCAAGTCAGCATCAGGACCACAGCTCATCTTATAGCTGCTTTCCCAAGCACTTGTTCATCTCTAATGTGATTTAAAACGTTTCTTAACTTTGAGGCACACATTAGTACTCCTATTCCACTGAGGAGGAGACTCAAGTTCAAGAGGCTAAGTCAGCTGACAGAAGTCACAGAGCCAGTAAGAGCAGACGGGGAATAGTGTAAATTACCCATGCTTACTGAGTGCTTCCCATGTGCTCTTCTGAGTTTTTCATGTGTATTAACAGAGTTCATCCTCACACCAATCCTATGAGGTAGCACCACGAGACTTCCCATTTTACAGAGGCGGCGACTGAGGTCCAAGACCACACAGGTAGAAGGAGGTGATAGAACTGGGGCTGGAACTGTGAAACCATAGAGCCTCAGACCCAGAACCGAGTCTTCACTGAGCCAGTGGGTCTCTTTTCCTGAGAAGCAGAACGCTTTTCCCAAGTGAGGTCCCCTGAGGAAGCCCATAAAAAGGGGAGTGTCTCCGGCTGAAGGAGGAGGTGGGTCTGCATCTCCACTCCTCCCAGGTGTGGAAGCCAGAGGTGCCTCCATGGCCATTCAGGGCCTTGGCGGGGGGGAGAGGGGGGATATTTGGAAACAGCCCCACCCTCAGGAGCCTCACTCTGTTGGGCTTGCTTTACAACTGGCTTCATCTCCATCCTCTGGCTGCACTTCCCCATGTACATCAGTGGAGGTATTTCCCTTACCCTTTGCAGTTTAAAAGGAAATGGTCCCTATAGCACTTCTCGAGAGCCCTGAGAGGGTTTGTCTCACCCTCACTTTTTATCTGGGGAAGCCCCAGGCTGAGGCTTCAGTGCCACCTCCTCCCTCGGCCTCCAGGAATCCCGGCCTTGGAGGATCGTGTGTGCCTCTCACCTCCCAGGAGGGAGCTCTGTGCTTTACATGTCACTTACTCATTCATTCCTTCACCCAATTATCTGCGTATCCAAAAAACCTCCATCGGGACCTAGGAACACAGTGAACAGACATGATCCCTGCCTCAAACTGCTCACAGCCCGCAAGGAAGAGAGACAAGCAAGGGACTCTTCTATTATCATTAGTATTGCTACAAGGTGGTACAGGTGCCCAGGACCGTGGTGAAAGGGGTTTTGAGCCCGTGGAATATGGCAGCCAGGATGGGAGAATTTGGGAGAAGTTAGAAGGGCAGTGAAGGAGGTTTTCCAAGAGGTTAACAGGTTCCCAGGTGGCCGTGCTGGGTGTGGGTGTTCCAAGAAAAAGGAAGAGAAAGACTGTGGCCTTTGGGGAACTCCTGGCAGTTTGGGAATGACACGTGGTTCTGTATTTCGGGAAGAGATAGTGGGAGTCGCGGGACCATGGTGATGCAAGGTGAGGCTGGCGAGACAGGTACCAGATCACGAACCCAAGGCTGAAACATTTATATTTTGTCCTCTAGGGGGTGAGAAGCCAGGGGTGGGTTTAGAACCCATGAGTGACAGGATCAGATGATCGTTGTCTGTGATGCAATCATGCCTTGAGGTCCCACCTGCTCAGCTAAAGGTGCCTTCATCCCTCTGGTCTCACTGAATCCAGGAAGGTTGTGTGTGTCGTTCAAACTCCTACAGGGCTTCTGTGAACTGGTTCCGACCCTCTGTGAGCCCTGAGCACCGTGTCCTGTAGCAGCTGCAGGTGTCGGGTTGTGAGAAATAAGGGCATCTCGGAGCCTGCTCCGGGCCACCCCACATAAGGCACAGGGGCCCAAGTGCAGAGCTGCTCTGGGGAACAGGCTCAGGTCTGGGTCCACTCTGCTCTTCCATGTCTCCTCTTTCTGCCTCCTGCTGTGGAGATGCAACGAGTATGTCTGGGGCTGATGTGAAGGCCAGGGTAGGAGATGTGGAGGGTCAGTGTGATGAGAAAAATTCTGGTTGACGAATACTTCGCGGTAGGATCAGACAAAAAAACATTAAATGGACCAAATACGTCTTTGAAAACCACAGACAAGGATAACGTTTGCAGAATGCTTGCCTATGTCCGAGCACCTTCAAATACATTATTTCCTTTGAATCACACGCGTGTTCTGCATGCCAACCCACACTACATGCAATTGAAACCTTCAAGAAATGAAGTAGGGTCACCAGACGGAGCAAATAAAAATACAGATAGCAAAAATACATGTATTTCTGCTGTGATAGTAAGAACCACAGGGTGGGATTCGATGGGAACCCACAGGAAAGACACTCCCTTTAGCCAGAGGGGCTGGAGGAAGCTTTCTGGACGTGGTGGGGGGATGCCGGGTGGATTCCTGACGGACGAGTATGCGCTAACCAGGAGGAGAAAGTTAAGAATATTCCCAGTAGAGGACTCAGTGGACGCAGGACCAAGAGGTTCAGGACGGAGCCGGGGAGTACAGGGCGGAAGGGGCAAGCATCCTGCGGTGTCTCAGGTCTGCTACTCTGTTCTTGCCCCCTAAGGTGTAGGGCAGAGCCTGTGTGAGAAGCTGCTTTGTGTCTGTGACCAGACAGCGGCTGAATGCCTGGCCTCTGCCTTCTATAACCAAAGCCTCAAGTCACCTGGCAGACAGGAGTGCCAGGGCCACCGGCCGTCCTGTGAGGATGGCAGGATTTCAGCTTCGTCCCTTGGCTCCAGCTCTGAGGAGAACAGCGTGGAGGCCCCGCCGCCCAGGGAGGGCCTGAGAAGAACCAGAAGATTCCTGGGGAAGTCACTTGGTCTCCTGGGGACCAGGCCACAGCGTGGCCCCAGATAGATTCCCAGAGAAAATGACCATCACACCCTATCGTTCTGTCCCTCCTGCTACTGTAACCTCTCTGGGCCCATCTCCATCCTCTCTGTCCTCAGCAGAGGCTCAAAGCGGGAAGAGGCAGGAAGACCCTTGCACATGTGCACTGTGATGTTTGTCAGCTCACATCCAAATGTGTCTTTGGGGAAGGCAAACGAGGGGGTGGTTATATGTTTCCTGGAGTGCACTGTAGGGGCTCAATAAATATTCCCATCAACGTGCACTGTAGGGGCTCAATAAATATTCCCATCAACGTTTCTTTGTCTGGTTTGGTTTTGAAGATGCTGGTACATGAATAGATGGCAAAGGTGAGATGGCAGAGGAACGGAGGAGGAAAAGATATCTTCACTCCCCAATCACTGAAATCACAATCTTCTATTAAAAAAATACAGAAGGGAGTATGTTTAATCAATCTTATGAGATCACCTATGAGTCATCAATAACCCACCAAAGACATATGCCAAGGACTGAGATGACAGCTCTTCCGGTATGTTATTAAGAGAATGGCCTCAGCCACCTCCATGAAGAATCACTGATAACCCTGTCTTGGGTCCGGCAATATTAAATTGACTTAAAAAAAAATGATAGGGTTTATCCCAGTGGCTGGACGTTTGGGGGATGCCAATGCCCACTCAGACACAGACAAATATAATAGGAATTACAAAAAAATGGAAATTATATCCCTCCATCCATCCATCCATCCATCCACCCATCTGATAGTTATTGAGATTTTACTGTGCATCAGGCAAAAAGGCAATGTGCTTCCGGAATCGCCTTCAATATTTCATAAGGACACGAACTATAGTTCACATCACCTCCTTGGTTCTCTGTTCCCATAAACCACGTGTCCTGCAGTGAGACGATACAGGGTCCCTGCCTGCTCCTCAGACAGGCGGGAAAGCAGAGCCTCTGAAGAGTTCGTGTTTGTGACCTTCTCATGGTGTGGAGCTATCCTGACGTTAAAGAATTGAAAACCTTAAGAAATCAAAAGGTCGTGGTGCCAAGCCAGCAGCTGATACCCTTCCCTACCTTCCAGGGAAATCACCTGATGAGCACCTTTTGATGAACCCAACACATTGGAATCTTTTTTTTTTTTTTTTTGCATGGCACGTGGGATCTTAGTTTCCCAACCAGGGATCTAACCCGTACCCCCCGCAGTGGGAGCGTGGAGTCTTAACCACTGGACTGCCAGAGAAGTCCCTCACGTTGGAATCTTTTGAATAATGTGACCTTTTAAGTAACAGCTGAAATTTGGGTCCTCCCAGAAGCGGACCCTTAGACAAGGACTTGAGAGCAAGTGGTTTATTTGAAAAGTGCAGGAAACGCTGAGGGGAGAACAAAGGGATAAGACGGCAGAGGAACGGTAGCCAGTGAAAGCTGCGTTACCAAGGCAGTTGCCCCTGGAAGTAGAATACGCGCGCGCGCGCACACACACACACACACGCTGCGAGAGGAGACAGACCACCTTCTATCAGATCAGTGTTTCCTCCCATGGAGGGCGATGTCTCCTGCCTGCTGCACCTGGCGGCCGGAGGCTCTGGAGGCTGAGGAAGCCTTTAGGCAAAGAAATGCAGGTGAGAGTGTCTGGCAATCAGCCTGCAGGCACTACAGCGGTCATGGCGAGGCGGGCCACTAACGGCACTCCCTTCCTTTAACCCAGCAGGTGTGTGCTAAGTGTCTGCTTCCCACGGCCGGCACCGTGCTAGGCTGCCCACACGTATGGTGACTGCCTGCCTTCTCCACACCTTCACCTGAGGCAGCTGAATGTTGCTGAAGGACAAAAGCAACTGAGCTGACCCACTTCCCTTGAAGCTCATGACCACAGAAACCTCAAATGGATGCTCAACCTTTTCTTAGTAAGCTGAGTTTTCTGCTCTCCAAGACAACTGTTTGGTCCCTTTCCTCCTCTCCTCAAACCTTCCACACCTCCCCTTGCTCTCAGCTGAGAACTGTCCAGAGCGGAAGGGTCTGAGATTTTACCTTATTTGTAACTTAACAAGTTGGTCTGCATTTCATGGATGCTGGCAGAAGATACGAGATGCTTGGGTCAGAGACAAAGGACTTTATTACTTACAGTAATGGCAGTAGCCTGAGTATGATAATTTATGCTGGTTCCTCAAGCCCTGGGCCAATGCAAAGAGGGTCAGGTAACACCTACACACAGGGTGGGTTTCATTACACAGGGAACCTAAAATATTTATTTATTTGCCACAAGCCTGCCTTTTACCCCAGAAAAGAGATCATCTGTATTATACAGGACAAGAAGCATGTCTGTCCTTGGCTCCAAAGGGAGATGCTATCTCTGTGTTCCAAGTCTGTAGGATGTACTATATCCTTAAAAAAGATAATCCAGAATAAAGATAGTGTCTCTGTTCACAAGACATGCAGAAATGCAAGGCACATGGCTACAATGACCTC
Organism: Aethalodelphis obliquidens; assembly: GCF_003676395.1. Taxonomy (NCBI): domain Eukaryota; kingdom Metazoa; phylum Chordata; class Mammalia; order Artiodactyla; family Delphinidae; genus Aethalodelphis; species Aethalodelphis obliquidens. Next base: position 8,717,671 of record NW_020837985.1, on the reverse strand, counting down.
ACCTAATACTCCATTGAGAAAACTGAAGTTTTCCCGTGGGAATGTCCTGATCTTCTTGCCACCAAAGCTACAAAATTACCGGCGGTCTTTGTCTTCCTTCCTGTTTCAATGAAAAAAGTGTTCCTTATCCATGTCAAAGGTCAACCCCTCCACCTACGCTCTGGGTACAGTACCCCCCTATTGCCTTTTCCAGGGCTTGATTCCTGCAAACATTTCCTTTTTATTCTATATCAATTCATCCCTCTCTTCTTCTATATCATTCTAATCAGCATGCAAACATGCCCTAAAGTCTCCCATCTTTAAAAAATCTCTCCCTTGACTCATTAAACTAAGATGGTGGAAACATGAAATTATAAATCTGATGCTCCTAGATTTAATCTTGTCCTTGTAAATACCACACTAGGTGGTGCTATACTGGGTATCTTTTGCCTGACTTCACATCATCCAACCCTTACTCCAGATCCTGCCATGATAACCGGTTCCACACAGGCTTCCACCCGCCTCATGCACGGGGGTGGAATCTGACAACGCCTGCCTTCTGCACTTCTACCCTTCGTGCATGCGACACAGGACTTCTCTGAGAAAAAGGCACGGCACGCCTTGCGAAACTGCCCGGCACTCAAGCACACACAATCCAAAAGCGCGGGGGAGTTAATGTCAACAGGGCCACCCTTGACCATGAAGAACAGAAGTGGAGCATACATGCTTCCCCCCCTTTCATCACCTGGGTGGACAGTTCTGAGATTAGTTCATGAGACTCCTCAGGCTGTCCGGTAGGATGGATCTCCAGTCACCTATGGTGCTGGTAATTCATAAATAAACCCTCTTAATGAGCTTTTTCTCATTGCACTTCACTGGTCCGGTCCCTTGCTGGGGTTCCCTGGAATCACTTCCCAGAGCAATTCCTACATGTAAGCCTTTGTCTTCGGCTCTGCTTTGGGAGAACCTAGGCTAAGTTACTGGCTTCCCAAGTCTGCCTGTGACTCAAAGTGTAAGTACAAGGCGAATGTAATATAGCAAAACTAAGAGGCAGGGCTCGATGCTACACACTGGCTCTGCTTTTTCATTCATGTGAACTTATGTATCAGATGAGAGAACAGGACGCAACCAATTACAGCTGAAAAGAAAATGCATGAGAGAGTGTATCACACAGGCTGCTCATTGTACACCTAAAGAAAACAGGTTCAGAAAACTGGAATGACTGGCCTAAGACTGCAGAACTGAGACAGCTGCCCAGGTTGCTTAAGATGCTATGCATGGTGAACTCAAGGATTATTCATGACAAACACTGACTCAGTGTCTAGTCTGTGCCACGTAGGCATGACACGAGGAACCTCTTCTAAGTGATTCATCTACCCCTCAACAGATGACCTCCGAGGGCAGAACATACTCTCCTCATTTTACATACTTCAAAGCTCAAAGTTCCGTCACTGCCTAAGGCTACGGCCAGGAGTGGCAGGGTGGGGTCTGAAGCCAGAGCCCGTGCTCCTCGTTGCTCTGCCAAACTGCTAAAGGAAGTCCCCGAAGCCCATCTGGCTATGGTGGGCTTTCCTGCCGGCGGCAGGAGAGCAGACCAGGTGGCAGAGGGTACTAGGGAGGAGCTATCGTTTTAGAGAGAGGCTTCATGTAACTTACACAGCAAAGGGGTAGGGTTGAAAATACAAACAGTAAGACTAATGCAAAGGTGGAAACCGTGCTTTCACAGGCACACACTAAGAGCTGAATCTTAGCTTGTATCTTACCACGACTGCAGTTATGGTTCTGATTCTTCCAATGTATGTGAGGATGAATCCGTTTGGCGGCTTGATTTTCACTGAAGTTCTTCATTTTTAACTAAAGCAAAATAGTGAATACGTTTAATTTAATAAATGCAATGGCTATTACAAAAATGTACGTATACAGAAGTAATTTGATTTTGTTTTATTGCTTACATATGAATTGCACAGTGAACTGTTACATTTCAAAAAACTCAATTTAGTACATTTAGTACATATATTGGCATGAATAAAACAAATCAGTACCATTTTCAGAAAGGAAGAAAAGAGATATTGAGAGGAAGGGGAAGTTAACTGCTGGTTAAGTACAGTATTATGATTCTAAAAGATAATGAGTTCAGAAGTATTAAGGAAGTGTGTGTGTGTTTAGGTTAACTCCAATGACTATATAAGCAAAGACAACACAAGTATAGGAGGAACATTTCAATGTTAACTATTCAATGTCAAGGAAAAAAATGAATGATATAAGCAACAGTATATAGCAAAAAGAGAATGATTAACAGTTTTTATTAAGAGTTTTAAATATCTACAAAAATATAGCAATACAGTGAACTTCAACACATCCTAAACTTTCAGTATCCAAACTGGCTGTAATATAGTAGGCATACCTATGACGTGCAGGATCTCCTGCAATCTCCTGGAAGGGACAGAAAGCCTAAGAAAAGACCCCTCATTTCTTGGGAATCGTTGTTAACAAGACCAGTTCAGTAATCTAGGATATACAGAAGTCTACTGTGATTTAAAAACAACTACAACAGGAAAAAAATCCCACAAAACCCAAATCTACAGTTTACAAAACAGACCAAGAGGTGTGATAAACATTAACTGAAATGGTTTTCCTTTACATGCTATACATGCATTTTTAAATCACAGAGAAACATGAAAGTTTGTAGAGCAAAGTTTGTTTTGCATGAGTGCAAATGAATATATATCTTCTTTTCTTATACTATTAAATTATATATATTTTTTCATACAAAAGCACACAGTGTTAATCTATAAAATGACATCCAAGTGGATGATGATTGTTTTTGCATGTCCCCCTGCTTAGATTTTTACACAATCTTTCTTTAAAAATACAGAAAAAAAGGGAAATTAAAAAAACGTAAAACTTGGCCTATTAAATGGTGAAACATTTTACCTCGTCAAGAGGTAAAGTTACAGTGACAGCTGCAATGGGGGCCATTTAACCCCCCAAGTGGTGACTGCACTATCACTTGGAAAACAATGTCTTGTTATCAACAGTGAGTAAACCACCCAGGATGTTTGAGTATCATTTGATAGGTTTAAAAAGACTAGGATCTTCTGCAAGATGTTTCAAGATGCTGTACTTTGGTTTAATTCAAAAAAATTTTGAGTATGCTTGTTCTATTATTACTTCCTCACTTTTTTGTTTCTACTAAAGGTGCCCAAATAATTGTAAACACCAAGTAATAACATGCCTTTCTTCACTGCAATTTTTCAAACGAAATCTAAAGACTAAAAATGCAATTATTTTTTGGGTTACAATTTTTGATATGTATATTGTTTTATGTAAAAGGGAATCAAATCTGAAAAGGTAGAATTATAAACAGATTATTTTATTAAAATGTCCTAAAAGAATTTTATGAGTTGCAAAGAAAATTGTTCATTTTTGCCATGTGATGGAATTCACTAAAATGTACACAATTTTAAGAACACTGTAAGTCTGTCAGCACGTGTAATCTTGGTAGCTTAAATTGACGATCTATAGCACACTTGATTGCTAAACCCATAGGCACTCTTTTCAAATGTAATATCACAAATCCTAAACAGAGATGCATACAAGTTGCAGTTCAAATCTTACAAACTGAAAGTCCATTCGGGGCCTTTTTTGACTATAAGGATTTAAAAACTGCACAATATTAAAATGTAAATTAATATGCTCTCAACAGAAATCAAAATGTACACACTCTTCACAGGTGAACTAGTAGCTGTTTTAAATGTCTTTTTTTCCTATACTAAATATATAGCTCATTTAATTAATGGAGCCACAGCAAAATACTACTATAATTTCAAAGCATAGTCTGTAAACTAAAACATCTAATGATGTAAAAAATATTGCACAGTTCAGTACTCCAAGAGCAAGCTCTGAGACTCTCAAGTAGAACGGTCAAACTTTTGGCAGAAAACACAGTATTACAAGAATTAGACACTTTAAAGTCGGAGATTTTAGGGTCATATTCTAGGAATATTACTCAGTAAATGTCATCTCCACAAACAAGGTGAGGAATGACTGTCACATACCGTTACAGCGAACGAACGGAGGGATGCGCACCACGACATCTAGAACATGGGGACCAAGAGCCACAGAACAGTTCTGCTGCTCCAGGATAGGAATATATTTGTACGTTTTTGCTTTTGCAGATAAAGAAAAACAACAGCAATTCTAATTTTAAGCAGTTGCGTAGATGTCTAAGAAATACAGTAGACACTTGATACATCTTCAACCCTCTGAAGGCTTAATTTTTTTTTAAATTACATGTTTGTGAAAGTTTTTAAATATACTATTTAACAATTAATGTGAGACCAATATACGTTCAATTTTAAAAGCCATCGGGAACCTAAAAAGAAATTAACATGGCATAAACCTATCTTCAAAAGTACTCTAAATCATATAATATAGCTGCAAAATATCTAATCTGATATGCCAAGCATTCGGTTAAAGATAAATTCCATCATAATTTTCACGAAGTATGTTAACACACATTAAGTAAACCCTGAAAACTCAGCTTGGCCCTAATTTTTAGGCTTTATGCTGAGGTCTTCGTGAGCCACTCAGTACACACACAGATCTGGAAACTTCATCTCGTAGACCGGGACAGACTGGTATTGGGCGTGCCCAGAAGTAATGGTCAGTGTTCCTGATGGACTGGGAGGAGGGCTGTAAAAGAGCGAGGCATCGTCAACAGGTGCATTGCAAAGCTGTTCACTTCACGGAGCACTCTCGCTACTACCTGCCAGCAGCAGAGTGAGGCTCCTTCATCGCAGGGATCAGTGTGACGGAATTGCGGGCCAGCTACAAGGTGGCATGGCACATAGATCACAGTGGTACCAAGCTGTTTTTAAGTCTGCACTAGACATTCTCCTCTGAATATATGTATATATAATTTTTACAGTGGGATTATGCTATACCCACTCATGTAAGCTTGCTTTGTTTCACTAGTAAAAAATCTTATATATACATATATTAACTTCTTTTGATGACCACTGCATGGTACTTCAATATATAGATATATTATAATTGATTTACTTCAACGGACAGACGTAGGTTCACTTTTCATTATCATAAATAATGCTGACAGGTCTATTTTTTTTTTTTTTTTTTTTTGCAGTACGCGGGCTTCTCACTGTTGTGGCCTCTCCCGTTGCAGAGCACAGGCTCCGGACGCGCAGGCTCAGGGGCCATGGCTCACGGGCCCAGCTGTTCCGCGGCACGTGGGATCTTCCCAGACCGGGGCACGAACCCGTGTCCCCTGCATCGGCAGGCAGACTCTCAACCACTGCGCCACCAGGGAAGCCCCTAGGTCTATTCTTATACATAATTTTATCCTGTCTCCTTGGTTTATAGTCTTACAAACAGAATTTCTGCATCGAAGTGTATTTACATTTTTGAGACTGGTACACATTGCCATAATACTGGCAATTCATACTTTCAACATCTGAGTGTAGCCATCCTCTTACACCATTATAAATATTGGGTATAATCATTCTTTCTTGTTATTTTAATCTTTGGTACTCTGGCAGGCAAAAGGGAATTCATTCTTTCTTTTATTTTCACATTTCGGGTTACTACTAATGCTATATACCTTTGTAGATTTGCATCCATTCTGCGTTTCTTTTAAAATGAATTGTCTGTTTGAGTCCACTGCCTGTATTTCTACTCAGCTATTTTTCTTTTATCAGTTTCGGAGACTGATCTTTTGTCACATGATACCAATGTTCTTCCCTCAATTCATTACTTCATTCTTATCTCTACCATAGATAAAGATACTGACACTTTCATCATTCAAAAAAGGTCCTTTGTGTCCTCAACCAATTTCTCCCTACTCCCACATACCTGTACACATACACCCACATCCAACAGTAACTATGTTCTGATCCCTGTCACTGAAGGTTAGTGTCACTTGTTCTTGAATTTCACATGGTCTATACAGCCTATAGGAATGGTCCATACAAGCTATACTCGTTTATGTTTGATTTCTTTTGCTCAATGCATTTTTTAAAATTTACCCCCAAAATGTGTTCCTTTTTACTGCTGAATAGTATTTCACTATTGTAAGAGTACCACTATTTGTCTACTCTCTCTCCATTCTCCTGTTGATGGGCATCTGGTAATTATGAAAAAAGCTGCTAAAACATTCATGTACATGTCTTTTTGTGAATCTAAGTTTTCATTTCTCTGGGCAAATACTGAGATATGGGATTACAGGATCAAGAGCAGGTATATGTTTAACTTTATAAGACACTGCCGAAGTTTTGCCAAGTGTACCAATTTATACTCCTATGAACAATATATGCGAATTCTTCTATAATGTCCAATATACTATTAAGCCCATCCAATGACATTTTTTTCTTTCAGATATCATAACATTCAGTTCTTGAACTACAATTTGGTTCTTTTTTAGACTTTCCATTTCTCTCCTAAAATATACATATTTTTTCCTTTAAATTCTTTGATATGTGTGTGTGTTCTTTTAAGGTCATTGTCTACTAATTCCAATAATTGGATCAATCATCTGTGGGGCTGCTTATTCTTTTTCTGTATTTTCCTGCTCCTTTGCATTCCTTGTAATTTTTTTCTTATTGTACTAAGGTCAAAGTGAATGAAGGAACAATGGAAACTGAGATATAATATTGCTTATTTTGTTTCTTTTCTCAAGCATACAAACTCTTTTCTCTATCTGGTAGTTAGAATGAGGCAAATTAACAAGAGGAAATATATCAAATAGAAACTGAAAACCCTGAAGGTACACTAAGAAGTCTATTTCATTTCTCTGTATCATGTAAGGTACCCAAAACTACTACTTCCTAACTAGGTGACCTTGGATAAATTACCAAACTTGTACGTGCATCTGTTTCTACATTTGTAAAGTAAAAATAATCACTACATCTTTTTAAAATCTGTTGTAAACACTAAATGAAAGAATGCACTTAGCACAGTGCCTAGAACACGATAAGTGTTCAGTAAATAACTATTAGCAGTAAGGCTTAATAAATACATATTATTATTAGTAGTTGCAGTACCAATGAAACCGAATTAGTCATAATACTTATTCTAAAATATTAAATCCATATAGTTATGATAGTGTGATTAAATGTAACATGGTGGTCTCTAGCAACATTTCTTTTAAGAACATGAGTTATGGATTTGAATTTTGATTATTTCCACTCACTAGCTGGATAAACTTCAGCTAGTTACTTTACTTCTCTAAGCCTCAGTGTCTTTACCTGGGGTGGGGGGGAAAGGATCTACCTAACTTTTCAGGACTGTGGGGAGGATTAGTAAAAACAACAAATATAAAGCAGCAGATATTTACTGTTACAATTAACAGGCATCAAAGAAGCTGTGGACAGGGAGTGTTGCCTGCCTTTCCAGTTCTGCAAGATCAAGCCATCAGCCACTGCAGTCGCCTACAATGGTGCGCCCTGAGGGGAATTCAGGATGGAGAAAAACAGGGAGCATCCTGTTCTTTGGATACTGGCCCTAAACAGTTAAGATGCATGTCTAAGGAATAATTTCAATGAACCCAGATCCTTGCACCTTCCCATGCATAGAAAAGCACGAAAATCACCAACCTCAGATGTCTGCTCTTTGTGATTAGCAGTGATCTTTTGATGTTTGACTACATGGTTTTTTCCAGCCAAAAACTCCTATATTTCCTGGCTCCTCCCTTACCTCTTCCGGGCAGTTCCTCAGAGCTACCAGAGAGGCTGTCTCCCGGGCTATAGTCCTCAGCAAGGTCCCCAAATAAAACTTAACTCTCAACTTTTAGGTTGTCCGTAAATGCCCACACCCAGCAATTTTCTCTGAATCTAAGGTATAGAGTATATTGCATATTTTAGTCTGATTCTCTGTTCTGAACTTTTATAAATGAGTGATTCTCAACTTAGTCGGGGGGGGGCAGTATTGGTGGTAAATGGCTAGAATAAGATGTTAAAGTGATGAAAACATGCTTTGCGTATGAAGGCAGAAAAAAGGCTGGGGGAAAAAAAAAGCAACTGACCTCGAGCATCTACCTGTTTATTCTGTTTATAAGGATACATACAGGGTTTGAAGCAAAACAGATTTAGTTAATCAAGTTGAAAATATAAAAGATACGGCAATGTAAAAAAAAATTTCAGAAGCACAATTTCTGTCTACGGCTCCTTTACTGTGCCACATTATACACAGACCAGTCTCCACACTGAAGTCAATATAAGAATATGCAGAGGTTCTTTCCTTAGGCGGAACCTGGAGTTTTTCTCTCCCTCTGTCATGTGCTTCATTACTTAACAACCAATAGACACAGAAAAACCGATATTAGATACCTTATGTTTTTGGAGCATAAGATACAATCGTTCAATGGTATCCACAGGGGATTGGTTCCTGGACCCTCCACACAGACCAAAATCCTTGGATGCTCAAGCCCCTTATATAAAATGGAGCACTACTGGCACATGACCTACACACATCCTCCCTTGTACTTTACATCGTATCTAGATTATTTATAATATCTAATACAATGTAAATGCTATGTAAATAGTTGTCAGCATGCAGCAAATTCAAGTTTTACTTTTTGGAACTTTCTGGGAATTTTTTTTTCCCCCAATATTTTTGATCCACAGTTGGTTGAATTTGCGAATGCAGAACCTGCGGATATGCAGGGCCGACTATAACTAATAACAGGACACAAATAGACATGACTTAGGAAAACTCAAGTAAAATTTAATAATTCAAGTGAGCCATCTGCATAGGTAGAATCATTATTGCCCTGGAAAGAACTATGAGGTTGAACCATATAAAACTGTAGTTTTTATAGGTCACAATGGTTAAATCTGAGAAATTACCTTTTTAAACATATCATTAGAATAAGAGTCTTCCAATTACTCAAATGTCCTTATAGGACCATTTTAAAGGAATAAATGGTCTAATAAGGAAAGGTAGAAAAGCTAGAAGCCCCCTGGACAAGAAATGGTATCAGACAATCCAGTAAACAGAAAAACCACTGAGACAGAGACCTGTATGATCTTGTGTTTACCCTAAATGAAAAGCACAATTACTTAAAAAGCCACAAATTTATAGGGATCTAATGGTTTCTATTTTGTTGCTTTATTGCTCTTGTAGTATCAAAACTCTTACCGTATGGTGAGTTCCAATATTTGAGCAAGTCTGTCATGAAGGAAATTTGCCTACAAAGGAGAAAAAAAAAAAATGTTAAGAATGGATCTATCATTTTCCAAATACCCATATGTAATAATACAAGTGTGATTTAAAGGACAAAGCATAACTCTAACTATTAAACTGATGGTATAGAATGCTTTAATGTTTTGGTTTTATCTGTCTCATAGACTGGAATTTAATGTAAAGTTTCTTTTATTCCGTTCCTAGTCTCACTGGTAAAAACAAAATCAATAGCCACACAAAATACCTACAGCAAAATCATTGAAAACCACTGCAAAAACACTTTCAAAGCAATAACAATCGTTAACATTTAATTTGGGATCTGCCATTCCCATCAGCTGACATTACACAAAAAAATTATTTAGGCTTCACAGCTATGTCTTCAGCTTTCAGTCCCTATCAAATCCACTACCTCGTGGATTCTGTTGATCTGCCTGAAGCCTGGAATCTACCTACCAATTACCAGGACAGCGTCCACGAAGTCAAAGTCCACCCCCCGCCCCCTTCACCATGTGTTCACTTACTTTGGATTCACACTGTGCTGCTATTTCTTCAAAAGGTGCTTTCTGGAATTTCTCTATCACTAGACGTCTCTTTTCCTTTTCCTGTTCTTCCATTCCACTGGTATCTATATAAATGTTTAAAAAGACCCATTAAAAGGAATACAAAAATTTCATAGAACCTTGCCAATGACCATAAGAGCAAATGATCTATAAATAAAAAATAAGGGTGATTTATAGGACTACTTGTATAGGGAAAAAAGCAAAAGGTGTGACATCCTTGAAGTGTCTTAGTGAAGGCTAGAAAGCCCAGATGTAAAAAAATTTAAAAACTACACAGCACAAAACCCTTTCTCATAAGACTACCTTTGTCTCTCTTACCAAATAAAAGCAGACGCATGACAACTTCCTACAAGTTCAACAACTTCAAGGCCCTTCCTGAAGGATGATTCTTTTATTAATAATCATGCCCTTGCACATATGAGGTACTAAATTAAAAGTCTGCTAAACTTGATAGTGAATGGTGTGATTGAAATATAGATAGGGTCATGCGGAACCATATTGTTTTAGCCTTTTCCATTTATCTTCCACGATTTGAAAAGGGATTTTTTTAACTCTTAAGATGACGTGTGGTCTGGCCAAAGTTTGTGAGATAATAAAATAATAAATGTCTGTCATTTTGATACATATATTAACTATGTCTATTTGCTTAAGAATCTGAAAAGAAGGCTAATTAATGGCTTATTTATTGATGGTCTACAGTAACAACTCAGTAACTCTTCAGCTTTTTTATTTTTCCTGGTCAAGAATTTCATAAGATGAAACACAATCTGTTCAAGGTTCTTCAAAAACAAAGCTTCTCTTCAGGTAGACAAACTGTAACAATTAGCTAGTTTTAAAAAATGGATATATCAGGTACAAACGAAATAGGTTTATTTTCCCCCCTCTGAAATTGTGGCAGGTTAACAAAGTTGTCGAATTTATGTACTTTTTCTGAATGACTATAATACAGAATTATGATCACATCTCTCGTGTTCACTAGATTAGGGTCACAAGCTCAAATGTGCCAGAGGCTAGGCAGGAAACATAAATGTTTTAAAAGCAGTAAGAAAAACAGGACTTGGGCAAGATGAGTGTACATCCCTGGTCTTTATTCAAATCCAATTGCTGAAAATAATACTTCTACCTAAATTTGGCCTGCAGGCAGCAAGTTTCTTTTCCATGCATTAGTCCAGTAGTTCTCAAACTTTTTGTTTCAAGACTCCTTTATACTCTGAAAAATTATTAAGAAAGCCAAATTGCTTTCTTTATGTATTACATCATTTGATATTTTCCATATTACAATATAAAAATGAGAGACTTAAAAAATATTCATTAAATGCATTAAAGAAATGAAACCACTATATGTTAACATAAATAATTGTTTCATGAAAAAATAACATTTTCTAAAATGAAAAGATTTAGTGAAGAGAATGGCATTGTTTTCTATTTTTGCAAATCTCTTTAATGTCTGACTTAATAGAAGCAGTTGGATTCTACCTGCAGATGCATTCAATCCACTGCAATATGTTATTTTGGTTGAAGTATATAAAGAAAAACTAAACTCACACAGGTATGGACTGGGAAAGAGTAATTCAATAAATAGCCTTTTCACAGAATTGTAGCTATTTCTTCTTGGACACTACAACAAAACATGACAAACTGTAGTTTCTTCAAAGTTAGTTGCAATATGGAATTTGAAACCTTATTAATGAACTTTTTGTAATTGGTTATATTAACATCTATTGGTCTCTTCTACAGTTTGAATAGAGCTTTACTCATGTATGGTTTTGTAACATCATGCAAGGTCATTTGGAATATTGCTCCACTGATTTATGCAGACCCTCTAAATGTAGACATATTTCACTGTAAAATACTCTTTAAATTCACATTTGTTAGTTATTATCACTGATCTCATTAGAAAAGTCTTTAAATAAATATTGGGGAACTGTCAAACTTGCACCAGCAGACATAAGCTTCAAAACTCTAATTTTGTTAAAAAGTGCTAATTTTATCACTGGGAGCAAATAATGTCAGGGTGGTTTTTTTCTCTTGAAGTGACAGCTTCCCTTCAAATACCACAGGTTTTCTTTTTTTTTTTTAAAGTAAAAGTGACGTTCCTTAAAAAAACCAACTAGTTCTGCTTGCAAATAAAAGCAATCAAAGAAGTGCTTTATATGTGCTCCCCAAAGGCATGTATTCATGGGATGAGATTAATAAAATTAATCATTTATACTGATTCTTCAAAGGCATTCTTAAGAGAAATCTTGCCTTTTAAAAATAACGGGTGGGCTTCCCTGGTGTCGCAGTGGTTGAGAGAGTCCGCCTGCCGATGCAGGGGACAAGGGTTCGTGCCCCGGTCCGGGAAGATCACACATGCCGCGGAGCGGCTGGGCCCAGTGAGCCACGGCTGCTGAGCCTGCGCGTCCGGAGCCTGTGCTCCGCAATGGGAGGGGCCACAACAGTGAGAGGCTCGCGTACCATACATACATACATACATACATACATACATACATACATACATACATACATAAATAACTGGGGATGTGTGGTGCTGAAGAATTCAATGACCATTAGTACAGTCTGACGCCACTGCCTTCATTCATGTTAATCCATGCAGGAAAAAGGCAAGTAATGTCTTGGTATTGTGCTGCATATACTTTTTGACTTGAAGGATCCCTTGGAAGAGTCTTCCCCAAAGCTCCAGGGGTCCAAAGACATACTTTGAGAACCATTGCCAGACTGTAAGTACCTCAACATGTCTTATTAATTTTTAAATGTCTCACAGTATCTTGTACACAATGGGTGTTCAAAAATTGCTTATTAAATTCAATTAATTTTATTTTGGCAAATTTGATATTACAATAAGAAAAAAAATCCTCTAATGGATTAAGCTGAAAAAGGTCAGATTTTATTTCATGTATGATGGGTACCCTTGTTAATGATTTTCTTATTCTAATATTTCTTAAAAATTGAGAGCCAATTTCCACTCTCTATCGTGAAAGTCAATTTCCACCCTCTATTGCTTTACCAATTAGAAATGAATTGAGATCGAGGCATCATGAGCTTAGCAGGAATTTATATTAATACTTAATTGAAGGAATCATTTAAAAATTTTTAAAAGAGGCAAATTATGTAAGGTAAAATTTATTTCCATAAAGGCTACAGGACAAAAAAAAATCAGAGTACTATTTTATGCAAACATAAGTGAAAAGATTAGAGTCAGTCAGACCTGGGTATGAAATTTGTCTCCAGTATTTACTAGCTCTGTGATCTCACGAGAGTTGCTAATTTCTCTGCCTCAGTGTTCTCACTGATAAAATACCAAGGATTAATGTGACGACTGTGCCTGCTGACAATTTCAGCCAGCTCCTTTCTCTTACCCCATTAGAAACACGCTTCTAATTACACTGCTATATGCCTACTAAAAGTCATTCTATGTAATTCTCTCAGAATTATTCACCTGCCCATCTCCTATAAAAGGAAATACATTCACTATTTCTCATAAATTCACTCAGCCTCAATGTTGGCCACCAAATAAGGGAAGAATTCAAATACATGGTGATATGCTTTCATAATTCTAGAAAAGTCAGTCTACAGAGAGGAAAATAATTATGACAAGACAGGACAATTACAAAAGTCTGAAGAACATAAGCTAATAAATTGATTATATATTTATATAGAAATCGACAGTATATACACTTGCCATGCTGCCTCTGTTAATTCTGGCATTTAGACAAGTACTAAGATATAGATAAGCTAGAAAACACTAGGAGAGTTAACAAGCAAAATCTCACCAATTGCTTTCTTTAACGCCTCAAAGGTGATTTCTTCAGTGTTACTAACCTAGAGAAAAGTGATTTTAAGTAAAATAAAGAGTTAGGAACGGTCAATATAAATGATATCTGCACCTAGTTACAAGTAACCTAAGAACTTTGACAAATATTTTCTTTTCTTTGTGTTGGCTGGATTTGTGATCACACTCAACAGTATCAAGTAATCTCCATGTTTTCACTGGTTTTAACAATGGCCAACCACAGTGGTTCCCCAAAGAAGTCTACAGATTGATGTTAGGCTGGAAGAATTAGCAACCTTTAAGGCAACCCAACCAATATTCAAGGCAGAGATTATATATAAATGAAGCTTTAGCTACGTAATAAATGAAAACTAAGTATTCTATACTCTTTATAATTTTGGTACCACATACAGGTTAAAAATCAAAAATGAAATAATCTAAAACTTTAAATGCAAAAATTTTAAAGCAAAAAATCACTACTTTGGGAAGTGTTCAATGAGTGCAGTTAACCAACATTTAAAAGTAATTATATTCTGGACCTCTTAAGGTCAACCACCAAGTCTTATTCTCCAGAAACTCCCTTTAACTTGAAGTTTTCAAATCTCGCTTGCTTTGAGACATGTAAAAGGTGTGAAATCAAGTGCTTACATAAAAAGTCAGTAATACTTTTTGTGGCACTAGCACACTTTCAGAAGGAATAATATATCCAGTTACTATAGTATCTCTGAATAAAAGTTAAGAAGTGATATATGAGTACTTGCCTTGGACTCTGGTCATCCCTAATTTTAGCTCATGAGCTTCTTTTTGCTAAGCCTAAGGCAGCAAGACTAGTGAAAGCAAAGGACTTCATGCTTTGCATCTTAGCTCTCTGTACAAAGAATTTAGCTGGAAATCAAAGCAGCAAGAGTTCCACTACCTCAGTTTTTCTACTGAGGGCTCATATTTCTAGTTGAAGTCAGATTAAACTTGGGAATCTTCAGTTGCTTTGGTCTAGATATTTGGAGCAGATATATAAGATTAGGCTCTGGCTGGTCAATTATTTGTACCTAGAAGCAATCCAGTACTTCAAAGTTGTTCTTACAACTGGTTAAGAGCTTTAGACTTTTGAGAAACAACTACAGTATAGGAGAAAGAACGTAGGAGAAGCTAGAAGGCCAGAATTCTTATTATGGAGAATTTTTACTTATTACCTGTTCAATCCTGGATAAGTGAAAAGCTAGAGTACTTTATCTAATAACTCTTCCCTGTTTGTTGTTTTCCTTAATTTGGACAATGATGATGCATTCGCCCAGCATCAAAGAATCATGCCTATGGTGCTTTATTCTATCAGTCAAGCTGATGATTTAATTTCAGGAGGCAGAGATGCCACTGAAATAAATAAATGTTTTAGCCATTTATCTTCTTGAATACCTGAATTTAATTTAGGTATCTTTATACATATATAGTGCAATTTTTAGGAGAAGTTCACTAAATGATTCATGGTGGGCTAAAATTTGAATTACAAATGTTAGAACTCACATACCTCAGAAATGGACCAGGTATTTTAATAGACCATAGTAATAAGCTGAGTTATATCCAGGGAAGACAAAAGTTTTCCTATGATCTCCATCTAAACAACATGACAAGCTCTAAAAGCAGGTATCAAATATACTTGAGGACTAAGTGGGATTATGTATATACAATTTCAAGTAATTTTGATGAAATTACGAGCAATTTTTCAAATGAGCAATTTTTAAATTTGATTCATTGTTAGCAAATATACTTATTCTTAGTTTGATATTTTGTTACACCACTAACTGGTGAATACCTAACTGATGACACTTCCTCCTGTCCACACGATGAAATTAGTTAGTTTTAGCCTAGAAGGTACTGTTATTCTGTCTTCTGGTGTTTCAACGACCATTCCTAATACACAATATCAGATACCATAATGGTAAATGAGTTTGAAACTCTAGTGTGCTCAAGTAAATCTTATATACTAAACTGTATTTAACTTTTCAAATACTCAGGGTGAGGCATATTTGACTTAGGATTTATAGTTATAGCAAAGATAAAACAAAAGGATCTTTAATAAGTTAACAAATGTATTAATGAACTTTTCATGTAAAATTCATGCTCAAGAGTCTTCCTCCTATACTGTCTTCATGCAAATGTTTCTTCAGTTCATTTTATCAAAATAGACTGATTCTTTGCAACCTTTTAAAGTGCTATATATGTATTTTTAAAAGAAATAAAAATGGTTAACAAAAGGCAAATGGGAAAAATACCAGTCAATAAAAAAGACTGCACTCTTGACAAGTATAAACTAAGGCTCTGGATGAATTTCTTCCCTCAAAAGGTAACAGCAGCAAATTCATAATCACTGAAAGATATAGCTAGCAAGATATCCTTCTTGCTAGTAAGGAGTGTAAAAATTAAAATGGCTTTGAAGAGGTGAAATTTAGGGAAGATGATTTTTCCTGAGTCTTAAACTGGTAAGAAACTCTAAACCAACCTTAAAGCCTCAAGTTCCAAAATGAACACTAACTGCCTATTCCAACTACTCTGATGCTCTGCAGATAATTCATTGATAAAACTGATTAATTTTACATAACAGGGAGTTAAAAGCATGAAAGATATAAATTAATTGGCTGTACCCTGGCCACCAAATAATTTTAATTCCTGAAGACAAATTAACTGACAGGGATTGGAAGCAGGAGGGAGAAAGGAGGCTGAGAAAGCATGAATTCAGACAACTTCCTTCCTCTTTTCTTACATGGATATTCTTTCAGTTATTTACATTGTACCAGTGAGAAATAATGAAATACCTAAGAAGGCAAACAATGGATAAACCACAAGGAGGAAGCTGACGTGACATGCTGGCACACTGGAATTTTTACTTGACTATCAAAAAATGCTCTGCTGATTTGTGTGGATAAGTCCTAGAGAACACTGGCTGCTTTTTCTTCCTATAACTCAGTTGGGTACACTCTTGTGCTCTATTGAAACAGGAGGAGAACATTAAATCTATGATGTTTCAAATAACTCCTTAAAGAGTACACAGGTCACTGATACAGCTTAACCTATGTTAAATTCATTATATTTACTATCCAAAAAGATTAAAAAATTTCTCTCATAGGTGAAATTTTGAAACTTTCTAAAAGTAGTGAGCATTTGGCTTCACATGACAGTGTATAATTCCATTTATTCTCACAACTTATGTTGCATAAATCTTTAAAAATAAATAGGATTAGAGGGCCTACTTATTTAATAACAGGCCTTGTTTAGCATTTCTTACTTATTAAAAAAACATACTTAGTTCTGTCTTACGGTTCCTTTTACTACAATGTGAAATCTAGTGATATCATAACACACAATATTAAGTTTATGTATCTTTATAGGTATATGAAATGAGTTCAGTAAAATAAATTATAAGTAAGTTCAAGGCTAAATCAGATTAACTTCTACTAACAATTTTGTTGATTTAGGGATAAATAAGAGTTGTATTTGATCCTGTTTAAAAGTGTGGAGGGGCAAAAAGTTCTTTTAAATTGATGTCTATCTCAAGACAGTACTTCATCATAAACTTTCAGCAACTTACCACATCATCTGAAGGATTGCTGTTGGGTAAGATATCCACCTGAATGGATACGGTGTCCACAATACTTTTCCTTCTAGAAAGTCGATCTTCATCTAAAATTTAAAAAAATTTCCCCCATTATTTGCTAGTTAGAATGATATGTCATTTATAAACTACACCTATTTCAGATTTTAAAATTTCAGAAAATTAAGACAGTTTGCCTTTTTTGCTCTTACTAAATATATAAAACTGTGTGCTCTCAGACTTTTATATTTCATGAAGCAGATTAAAAAAATAAAATTGATGGGTGAACTCAGTTTAATACATCTGACCCTTGAACAACATGGAGGTTAGAGGTGCTGACACCGGCACAGTCGAAAATCAGCACAGCATTTTACAGTTGGCCCTCCACATCTCCAGTTCCACATCCAGTTCAAATTTCCCAATTCTCCATTAACCAATTCTATTCGACATGTTCTAAACCCAATTTTAACATGTCTAATAAACCTCCTTTATCTCCACAATGCCATATTTATTTTTCAAGAGTGCCATCATTCAAAAATCTTTATCTTTTCTTACCTAGATCTGAGGATTGCTTACTAACTGGTCTAATACAACACTCCCTCCTATACTACCAGTAGAGCTGTTCTAAAATAAATCTTTTTCACACTAAACTATAATTTTAAAATAAATCCAGGGACTCCCCTGGTGGCGCAGTGGTTGAGAATCCGCCTGCCAATGCAGGGGACACGGGGTCGAGCCCTGGTCCGGGAAGATCCCACATGCCCAGGCGCCACAACTACTGAGCCTGCGCTCTAGAGCCTGCGAGCCACAACTACTGAAGCTGCATACCTAGAGCCCATGCTCTGCAACCGCAATGAGAAGCCCGCGCACCACAACGAAGAATAGCCCCTGCTCGACATAACTAAAGAAAGCCCGCGTACAGCAATGAAGACCCAATGCAGCCAAAAATAAATAAATAAATTTATTTTTAAAAAAACAACAAAAAAACAAATACAGCCCACTGACTAATGCTGAGCTTCGCAAGTTTTTTCACATCAAAGCACATATATATAATTATAATACATGTAAGGCATATGGAGATAAAAGGAAGAGGCTGCTTGTACTGCAAGCTGTCTACCCCAGGCCCGACCCAGCTACCTGAAGAACTAAGGAGATAAATATCCAGACACACCTGTAAAGCTCCCAATAACAACTGGGAAGCTCAGGTCTAGAATCTTAGTCGAACAGCACAGTCAGTCACTTCATAATCTGGCAACACTCCATCTTCCTAATCTCATTTTGTATATAGAGTTGACTCTTAGACAACATGGGGGCTCGGGGCACTGACCCCTGCACAGTCAAAAATCTGCATTATAACTTTAGTTGGCCCTCCATATTCACGGTTCTGCATTCACAGATTCAACCAACTGAAGATCATATAGTACTGCAGTAGGTATTTACTGAAAATTATTTGTGTATAAGTAGACCCGTGCAGTTCAAACCCGTGTTTTTCAAGGATCAGCTGTACTGTGATTTTATCCTTCTGAAGGGGTGAATAATGAACTAAAAGAAGGCCAACATAAAGAAACTAGCTTCTTTCTTACTGACTACTCCTCTACTCCAAGGTAGCCTTCCATGGCAGTAATTAATGCTGTTGATCAAATACGGCAATTTACTCTCTTTCTGGGACATAGTAGGATTGCAATTCCTGGCCTCTTTGTGGTCAGGAGGGACTGTGTAACTAGCTCTGGCCAGTAAAGTATGAGTAACATTTCAGATCGCGGCGATCCCGTCAGCTTGGATTCCAGAATACGGATGACGTGAAGTTATGCACAGTTAGTTGGAGCGATGAGCACGTCTTCACTGGTTTAAACTACTAAGAACCTGTGACTGTTCTCACAGCACAACTTAGCCAGGGTTTCCTAGCCTTGGCACTAGTGGCATTTGGGCCCAGGCAATTCTTGCCGAGGGGACTGTCCTGTGCCTCACCGGATGTTCGGCAGCATCCCTGACCTCTACCCACCGGATGCCAGCAGGCCTGCCCCAGTGGTGATAACTAACTAGGGTTGACAAATGTTCCGTGGGATGGGCAAAATCACCCACAGTTGAGAACCACTGACCCCGTCTATCCTGACTGATAACAGACCTTTCTAGAATTTTCCCTCTATGCCACCATGAGCTTCTTAAACACTAACCACATCACTCTTCCAAGCAACTCTACCCATTGCTTAATGAAGTAAAAAGGCATCTGGGTTCTCCAGTCAGATCCTGCCAACAGTAACTTCAGAGCTGCTCCCTTATTTATCTCGTGTTTAAGGCAAATGTGCCTATTCTCCAACCTCTGAGCAGGCTTTGGCACATCTGCCTTACACACTTTTCTACAAACAGAAACTCCTGCTGGAAGCCCATGATTACCTGCCCTTTCTTACGTCCTCCCCACTGTAAAGATTCTTATCTTTCAAGCCCTGGTTAAACATTACATCGCTTCCTTTAAATCTTAAATATCACTCTAATTATTTTTACTTATCCCCCTTTCTTCTAGCTACAGAAATTTACTTTCAGTTATGACTGATCTTTCCTTGTCACTCTTCAATCATCATCACCCTTTACTCATCTAGTGGGCCTTGAAGTACAGACATATGGATTAATGTCTCATGTCCCCCCGTATACAAGAAATTCAGGGGCAGACTCTGCGTCTGCATCTAGCACACACTAGTTACTCAGGTTCTGCTGGGTGAAAGCTGGAGGAACACAGACCTATATCTGTGACAAGTTATTACCTATCGTTTTTCTACAGTTTTCAGGCTGGAAATATTATATCTCCTGCATAGGGCCATTACGGAGGTAGCCTAGATACTGAACTTTTTCTACTTTTCCTTCATGATCATTTGCACTAATATAAATCACCAAAGCTAACGACCAAACATCAGTGGAACTGCCACAAAATAGTATGTCGTCATCACTGCTGACCTGCTTTTTTACCCTCTAATCACACCAACTTTCAATGTCTTACCAGAATTCAAAATGAGGAATAAATAACAGCCTGCTTCCCACCCACACAAGATTTTCTAGGTTAATATACAAAGGCTGATGGGCTGCAGAGAAAAGTCAAACTGAAGCCTAAGACAAAAATAAAAAGGAAAGGAGAAGTACAGAGGCAGGAGAGGGATTACTGAGTGACAAAAATCAACAACAACAGAAGGGAAGTATAATGAGCAGAGATTAGGGAAGAAAATGAAATTCAGTGGGAAACTCTAATACTATATTCTCAGAAAGTTCTTTCTTTTGACCTATAGAGCAACCTGCTTGTAGGTGACAGAAAAAGCCCAGATACAACTATCATCAGATATCTTGTACATCTACACAAAAGTAAGCTTTCCAAAATAGAGCTTACCAAAGATAACTCTCCTGTTTCCATGGGCCGTCCACATCGGTTCCTGACCTGCCTTTCAAAGTCTGCTGAAATGCAGCATCACTGCAGCCTCTGTGGACCGCACTGTCCTGCCAGTTCGAGAACTACCCTGTCACCATCTCAGTGTCTGATGTACGCACCCCCTCGGGAGGCCCTTGCTTCCCTTCCTGAAGTTGGTTTGGGGTAGTCCCAGACACTACTTTCTATGCCCTTTCATTTTCCCATCCCTTCTCCTTCTCCGCTTCCTATAATCTGCCGTTCACAATGGTAATCACTGTTTCTTCTTTTTGTTTTTAATTAGAACCTGGGTTTTAGAAGTAATGCTTAGAGAGAGCGAGGCCTAACGTCCTTCAGCGATATTTTGCTGCCACCTGGTGTATCTGTGTGTAATGTATATAACTGCAATCAGATGGCTAAAGAACAGAGAAAACAGTCTGAATACAAGTATAACACAGAACTACATTAAATTATTCAATATAATTTTCTATGGCTATATAAAAACTAAGATGTAGGAACTTACTTAACTGTATATAATAAATCATAAATGTAATTAGGGCTATTATACCATTCAGATTCAATGAAAAAGCTAACTGGGGGAAAATGAAATTTCACAGATAATTTATCTACACGAAATTTAAAATGTCAGTTTAATGCTGATACTACTTATACAGATATACTTTTTTGGTCTTATAGAAAAACACAAAATTCCATCTAGAGCTAATGCATATTTATAAAATAAAAAGAACCTAAAAAACCATTGTCACCATGAATACAAAGTCAGTGTAGGGCTTCCCTGGTGGCACAGTGGTTTGGAGTCCGCCTGCCGATGCAGGGGACGCGGGATCGTGCCCTGGTCCAGGAGGATCCCACATGCCGTGGAGTGGCTGGGCCCAGGGGCCATGGCCGCTGAGCCTGCGCGTCCGGAGCCTGTGCCCCGCAACGGGAGAGGCCACAGCAGTGAGAGGCCCGCGTACCGCAAAAAAAAAAAAAAGTCATCTTCCGTGTTTTGTGGTCCAGATGAGGAACCCATTAGGAATGACTATAAGTTTTGTGAAAGCAGAAACCTCTGTCTTGTTCATTTTTGCTTCTGTTTGCACAGCAGCTGGCACACTGCAAATACTCATTAAGTACTGTACCCCCTCATAGAGGAGCATTTAGCATACACCTAGACATATGCTATTAACTCAAATTACAGGTTGATTTGAGATAAAAGGAAAATGCAATACTCAGCTAACATTTATTGAACACTTACTATATGTCAGTCACCAACAGTTCAGTAAGCTTTAGGCAGACCATTCTTCTTTCTTTAGAACCAGTTACCATTATATTTCAATCGTTTGTCTGTCTTCTCCACCACATTTTTTTTTTTTTTGCGGTACGCGGGCCTCTCACTGTTGTGGCCTCTCCCGTTGCGGAGCACAGGCTCTGGACACGCAGGCTCAGCGGCCATGGCTCACGGGCCCAGCCGCTCCGCGGCATGTGGGATCTTCCAGGACCAGGGCACGAACCCACGTCCCCTGCATCGGCAGGCGGACTCAACCACTGCGCCACCAGGGAAGCCCTCTCCACCAGATTTTAATCCTTGAGGATAGGGACTGAATCTTAACATCTTTCCACCCCCCAAAGTCAGAAAAGTGCTTGATATATATAGTAGACTCTCAGTAAAGGTTTGTGGAATACATAAAAAAATAAACCTGGATCAATATGGATGACTGAACAATCTTTGAGCACACAGTTGGCAAAAATCAATTTATTAAGCACCTAACTGAACAGGCAAGGCAGTTAATTCTAGTGGTCTTACCTAACCAAATTATTAATTTCAGTCTCACTATCCTCATTTGTAAACAAAGACAGTGCTACCTTCCTCACCAAACTATGTTACAGATTAACTGAGAACATGAATACAAAGTGCTTACCACAGTGACTGGCATACAGTTAGTGCATAATAAACGGCAGCTATATTTTGATGATGATGGGTGTATATGCATGATACACAACAAACTATTTTGTTTTTTTTCTTTTGATGTATTGTTCTTAAATCCCTTATTTTTAAAAATGAATACCTGATGGTTATACAGCAAAAAGAAACTTTAATAACTGATTGATTATCCCATAAAGTATCACTGTATCTTCTGACTCTTTCTGCATTAAGGCAGGACACACATGCCACGGACTGGTTCTAAACTATCAAAATCTTTATAAATCAGAAAAACCTTATTTATACTGAGGGATTTCTGTGCAGTTATATAACTAAGTATATGCTGAAATACTCAGAATTCTCCTAGTCAATGATAGGGAGGCATTAAGAAAGAGAATATATCATTTTCAGGGGTGGGAGGAAATGGGAAGAGCAAACCACTTGTTAAAGAAAGTACCATAATTTTCATTAAAAATTGTTTACAGTTAAAGGAATAGGGTAAAAGGAAATAACAAGGGGTGAAAATAAACTACAGCTATGGGGAAGGTAGAGCAAAATAATAACTGAGCTCACAACTATATAAAATATACAGGCCACTGGCTCCATTTTCTAGAAGGCAAACTGTATTAAGCTATTTTCCTAGAGGACAGGTGAGGGAAAGGGTAAGCCAAACTGACACTTGGATTTACCTTTGTACTTGTGCCTGGGTTTATAAGGTTTTTTGCCTGAAGGAAAGAGAGCTAAATCCAAGTTATAAGAATGAAATAGTTTAAAAGTCTGTTTTAAAAATTCTTTTAAATTACAAAGCTCTACTCATGTTTTATTCTTAGCACTTTTATTTCCCCAAGGAACTCATGAGGAATAGAATTTTCTATACTATGGAATTTAAAAGAAAATGCAAAATCTTTCATTAACATCTCAGACTATTATAAACAACTATCATTGTAATAAATGTATATATTTTGGATCCACATTATAAAAAGATAGCTATTCCCAAAGATTGTGTTACTTCTAGTGATTAATCCAGAAAACTACCCAACTGAAATCAAACAGTTCTCTTATAGAACAGAGGTATCCCCAAAGGAAGAACTAGTTTTTCTACCAAATTTAATATTTATACAGTCATCAAATGAAAGTGAAGGTATAAGATAAAAATTCTTTGATTTTAGTTTTCAAAGTAAAAACTGAGTGCAAGACACCATGCAGTTTTGCCTTGAAACAAAACAGAATTATCTCAGGCAATGAAAAGAACAGAAGGAAATACATAATGCACAGAGGGAAACATATTCTTAACTTAAAAAGTTTGCAGATTTCTTTACATAGCAAATAGTCTGTAGTCTTTCAAATGACAAAAATTACCTAATTCATTAATGTCAATAGTCACAAATCACCAACTAAACAATTTTCACCAATTTCCCTAAGTTAAACACAATATTGCTTAAAGAGTAAAGATCTCACTTTGCTTCTCTGTTTAAAGGATATTATTATTCAGTATAGTATCAATAATATATGAAGTATAATAACGATAATCACTTGAGGACTCAATATGCTCATGATAAAATTATATACATGTTTTTAGAGATTTACTAAAGGTTTTCAAGAGCAAAATTTTAAAATAGAAGTAAACTCTCTTAAGCTAGTAAGTATACAAACATAATTAACTTTCTAACTGGGCTAAGAGAAAAATTGCTGACACATAATCACTAGAGCAAGAGTTCTAATTACCTTCCTCTTACCTGTTACTTGTGGTACGTACGGTACTGACAATCTCTCAACACTATAGCCACTGCCACCTAGTGACTCTGCAATCTTGTTGGTCAAAAAGTACAAATTTTTGTCATGCTTCTCTAAAGATTTTGGAAGCCTGTCAAGTTGATCAAAAAAGAAGTCATTTAGTATTATTTAAATTACTGAGCAAAAATAAGTTAACATATAAATATTTTAGATCAAGGCCTAAATATAAATATAAATGCAACTTAAACTGTAATTAGTAATAGAAAAATCAGTGTATTTTAGGTGGCTGATTTGAGCTCTTTAAAAACATATGGTTATGTGGACCCACACATGAAGCATTCTGCTGCTTCTTTCCCCAGTAATGTCCCAACGGTGAAGTCAGCCTTACATGATTCCACTGGTATTCACACATTAAATGATGAAGAGGACTAAATTCAGCTTTAACTTTCATGCTAATTAAAAATCTACTGAGAGAAGAAAATAAAAATGAAGCCCCCTGACTGTTAATGAAGAAGATATTAGCCAACTAAGTGATAGGAAGCACCTGGCTAAGACCTACGATTTCAATTTCCTTTCAAACTGCTTAATATTATCTTATGCGCATGCTTTCAATATTAAACTGGTTTTAGAGCCCAAAAGTTTGAATAAACTATTTTTCATATGTATTTTTTTGTTTGGACAGCAAGAAAAAAATTCAGGGTATAACACTGATTTTCCGTAATACACTGTTTCTCCTACAGCTTTATTAATATTGTTGTCTATTACTGAGAATCTTGAACAGGATATTGTATTCTCTTAAAGGAGTGTTCACTTATATATCAGAACATGCTATATTTAAGAGATATACTTCCATATTAAAAAAAGGTAAGATAAACTTTTTCATCAAAGATTGATTCCATGTGTTCATGAGTCTACATTTATACTTTACAAGAACTTTTACAGCAAGAGAAACAAGTTAGATGAATTAAATGACAGAAACATAAAACGATGAATATTTTAAAACACCAGAAAATTATTCTAACAGTAGTTTACTCCTTTGTAATTATCACTGATTGGTTTCCCAAGTCAGTGCCCCTCCTTAAAATGTAAAGAATTAACATACATGCACTTATCTCTGAAAATATGCTCTGGTAGAAAATAAGGGGCTTCCATAGTTCGAATTTCAATAACCTGAAAAATATTCAAAAACAAAACAAAATAAAAATCAAAAACCTCACTCCTCAGGACCCTGCCACAAAAGTTTGGAAAACTAAAAATACAGAAACAGAATCTAAACATTTATACGAAATACCATCATTTTACTTTGGAATTTAAGCTACATTTAGAGCCCAAAAGCAGAGTTCATTTTGTTTTCACATTTATTATTTAAAAAAGTCAGCAGGTAACAACATCATGATAGTAAAATAATACAGGTTGTAAAAAAAAAAAAAAAAAAAAAGAGGATACATTACATTTGATTAAACCTACTACAGAGGGATTAGAAGCTGTACTTTCTCAAATGCCCTATGTGGGAAATGCCTTCACAAGCGCCAGGCCCTCGCTGTCCTCTCTCCTCTGCACCACCTTCTGCAGCACGTGCAGGTGGTCTCAGCGCTCTTGTGAAGTCTGGCTCCTCCACTCACCTGGGAGCCACTTAAAGGGGGACCCTGCTTTCATAGCATTTGTATCTCTAATGGCAGATGTCAAATATTCACTCAAACATTTGTTTAATGAATGAATGAGTTTTACTTCTTAGAATGTTCTAAAATCCTACATTTTAGCAAGGACTGAGAGATGTGCTTCCAATTTCATAAAAATGAGGTTCTCCCTGAAAGATGTTTTTAAAGAATAAAAACTACAGTGGACTTTTTCTGCCAGGTAAGTTAGGAGCTCTGAAATGTATACTAAATCATGCCAGTAACTATTTAATGAGTCACTGCTGAGAAAGCTAAATACAGTTGAATGACACAGGACAAATCTCTGAGAGGCATATCAATTATCCAACTTTTGAGATCTAACTCAAGTAGATTCCTTTAAAACAATAACAACAAAAACAGTATAATTAAAGAAATATTAGATACTAAGATTCATAGTGGTTTAAAAGGAAAACAATTATATAAGAAATCACATGAAGTATTTTAGAAGAAAATCATATATTCTACTCAACCATTACACAGAAAAATTCTAATACAACAACAGGCATCAAAGAAAACATAACACTAGTCATAGTTAGAGCTGTAGTGTCGATTTTGTCACTATTGAAAAAGTCATGCATACTTTTATAGCATTATCTTAATAATTTGGTACATAATCATCAAAATTAAAAATAATCATCACTGGAAGAAAATCCGCCACTTTTGTATAAAAATCAAATTCGAGGGCTTTTCTAAATACATTACCTTGCTAACATGCTGGCAAAACGCAGGGACAGCTATCATCTGACTTACAAAGTTAAGGTATGCAGCAACCAGCGCCATGATTCCACAACGATGGAACATTGACAAATTATCCTCATTGATAATTGCACTGTCCTTTAATAAAAAACCAAAACACAAACACTGACAGATCAAGGTCTTACGCTTCAATAGCATTTTCTCTACGATTATACTAAAAAACTGCAGGTAGTCTGGAATGCTAACAAAAATGTCCCCTTATAAGAAGCTTTTTTAAAAAAAAATTCTAAAAAGAGAATAAATGCCCATTTATAAGAGATTTAAATCTCTCAATTCAAACAGTTCTTTAGGAAAGCCTTTCCTAAAGGAAACGTGGGCGTGGGCAGAATATATATAAGATATATAAAAATAAATATATATATTCTCGTTGCATACTGTCCTGTGATTGCGTAACACTTAAACTCCAATTAAACAACTACATATATGTAATTCTTATTATTTAACGACCATCTTCCCCGCTAGGATGGGCACAGGGACCATGCTGTCTTTTTCATCACAGTACTCCTGTGGCCTTGAACAACAGTTAGCACACAGTCAATACTTACTCAACATTTGTTAAAAGAATAAATGAATGGGATCATAGCCTTGAGTATTTTAGATTTAAAACGAGACATCTCACTTAAAAAACTCATGTCCTTGGATAAAGGCAATAATATTTTAAAGATGGTGTCTAATTCATGAAAGAATCCTTTCTTCAAGGAAAGGTTACAAAAACATACCTGTAAAGCAATGGCTAATCGAATGAGATCAATAACCACTTCTTCATTGGCCAATTCAATAGTTATAAGGGCAAGAGAAGTATAAAGTAGCTCATAGTTTTTCTGAACATTGTCTTCCTCTTTACAGCCCAAATATATGTGCCGATATAGTTGCTGCCCATTCTGAAAAGGGGAATGACAGAGGAAAAAGATAATTTTGCTTAAAATGTAGCAAGGCAGATTTTACATGCATTTATAACCTCTTAAAACGTAGCTATCTTATTACATAACTCAACATGGAAGAGATTTAGGCTGATAATCGGAGGGTCAAATTATATTCCAATTATTAACATCAATAACTACACCAATATATAACTACAAACTAATATTGGAGTTGAGGACAAACTTAAGTAAAAACAGCAAGTAAGAAATAGTTCCAGTGTAAACAATGAAAATGTTTTTAATACTAATTTGAAAAGACAAGCAAATTATAGACTGATTTGAGAAAAACTGAAACGAACAGCAGAATTATGGGAGCTTTGGCAATGATAAGAACATTTGGCTGAGAGGAAATGGACTCAGGCTTTCCCGCCTTAGGGAACAACCTCCTGTGAGGTGAGCTGCTGTCCAGGGAAGAGCATCTCCAGGTTCTGCTACACTTTTGTCTGAAGTGACGACGGCACATCTATAAGCCCACCTGTAGGGAAGAGGTTACAGACACACCCCAGGGACTGCGAGAGGGTCCCCTGTAAACCAAACTAATCTAAATATGTTAATAAAGAATATAAAAGCCTTGCTGTCTAAAGCATTCCTGGGTATAGGTCTAACTGCCAAGTGAGAGCTAACAGAAATAAGAGAGTTTTTCCCATTTCAAGTTACTATGTGGTAATTAACTCAACGTGTTGCACTAGTTCTCAACACAAACTGTAAGCTACAATCACTGGGAAATGGAAGGACCACCATGCTTCCTCCCCACTAGTCACCACTGCCCACCCCTGATATGATTTAACCTGTCAGTGGTGAAACCCAGGCATCGGTGTTTTTCAAGCATAAAGCTGCCCCGGTGACTGTAACGTGCAGCCAGGGTAAGGCCTGCTCATTCCCACGCGGAGGGGCTTGAGCTTAACACTCCAAGCTCAAGTTTCTGTTTCTCAGAAGGTTCATCTGCTTCCTCACTTCAGGAGAAAGAAATGAGCAACAGTAGCACAGTCTCTGGAAGCCAGCCTGTCTTTAAAGGTATGCATTTTGCTCTGTCCTCTATTTAACATGAACATGGACCCACCCAGGTGAGGGTGGCCATAGTCCTCCAGCTGTGCCAGTGACTGGTTAAATAAGTCTGTTCAGGTCTGTGGTTCAGTATTAGCAAGTGGGGGGTTTTTGGCTACAGATACAGAGCTATGTATGCTCTCCTAACAGATTTCTCTTTATTTCTGAAGCTGACATTTTGGTTTCCATCTTTCTGAACCCAGAGTTTGTCTCGCTCTCAAAAGATTCTATACTTTGGTGTATAACAGTCTATGTATTGGGCCCTCTCCAATCCCTTTCTTTCTCTTTTTTTTTTAAACATCTTTATTGGGGTATAATTGCTTTACAATGGTGTGTTAGTTTCTGGTTTATAACAAAGTGAATTAGTTATACATACACATATGTCCCCATATCTCTTCCCCCTTGTGTCTCCCTCCCTCCCACCCTCCCTATCCCACCCCTCTAGGTGGTCACAAAGCATCGAGCTGATCTCCCTGTGCTATGCAGCTGCTTCCCACTAGCTATCTACCTTACGTTTGGTAGTGTATATATATCCATGCCACTATCTCACTTTGTCCCAGCTTACCCTTCCCCCTCCCCGTATCCTCAAGTCCATTCTCTAGTAGGTCTGTGTCTTTATTCCCTTCTTGCCCCTAGGTTCTTCATGACCTCCAATCCTATTCTTAAATCTGACGTTCCTAAACGTCATTAATAACCATTAAGCAGTGCTTACACACATGGGAGTTTAAACTTCGGGTTCCTTAGTAATTCAAGTTTATTTTTTAAAAAATTACCTACTACATACCTACCATATTAGATAAAATTAAAACCTAACATTACGTATTATAATATTATAGTGAAAATAGACATAATGACTTCAAAAAGTGGTTTGGCATTGTGTAGCAAATTTGAAGAATGCATAACTTATTACTCAGCAATTTCTCTCCTACAGGCATCAGAGAAATGAGAGTTATATACAGCACAATACATGGACAAGAATGTTTATAGCCGTACTGCTCATAACAAACCCAAACTGCAAACAATTCATACGTCCACCAACAGAATAGGTAACTTGTGGTATATTCATGTCATAAAATATTATAAAGCTACACATGTGAATGAATTTCACCAAAACAAAGCTAAATGAAAGAAAGAAAACATAAAAGAATACATAAGGTATGGTTCCTTTCACACAAAATACAAAAACTGATAAAACGACACTGTACTGTTCAGGGATATACAGATATACTTAGGTGGCAAAACTACAGGGAAAAAAAGCAAGGAATAATATTCATGAAAGCAAGAACAGTGATTACCTCTTGGGGAGAAGATGGAGTTGTAAACAAGATGGGCATGTGGGATGATTTTAGCTGTACTGCTGTTCACTTAAAAGTAGTTAAAATAATAATGCCTATATATTTTACATTTCATAATAAGAAGTACATTTTTTTTTTTTTTTTTTTTTTTTTTCCTTCGGGGGCCTCTCACTGTTGTGGCCTCTCCCGTTGCAGATCACAGGCTCTGGACGCGCAGGCTCAGCGGCCATGGCTCACGGGCCCAGCCGCTCCACGGCATGTGGGATCTTCCCGGACGGGGGCACGAACCCGTGTCCCCTGCATCGGTAGGCGGACTCTCAACCACTGTGCCACCAGGGAAGCCCCAGAAGTACTTTTTTTCTACATAATCCTTAATTGATAAAACACTAACAAGAGCTCTTTCATACAGTGACATTCTGCCAGGAATTTAGCTCTAGGAGAGTAGCCCTGGCAGGTGAGGAAACAGCTGTTTGGAACAGCTGAGTGGAAACAGCTGTTTTCTCTTATCTGGAAATACACCTTCATTAGGATATTAGAGCTGAAAGGGCACCTCCCAATGTAATTTGTAAGGGCACCTTGCCCTGGGACAATTTTTCAAACTTAGATCCAATGTCTAAGATGTCCCTAAAACAGTCAGATGGAGCAGTTTTAGGCTGGGCAGGCATCTGAGACACAGGTGCCTGGACATAATGCTTGCATGGAAAAGCCAAAGGTACTGTCCATTCTAAACTGCAAGCTTCTCTTAACCAAAGGGCAGTCCACAGTCCCCTGGCTATAGATCTCAATTTTTTTTCTTCAGGTCTTCATTGAAATTTCCGTAAGTGGCTAGTTAAAGTTGCATATGAAAACCAAACAACATTTTTACTGATAAAATAAATTAGAAAGTAAATGAAAAAGGGTGTTCAATTGTAAAAATAAAATTTGATAAAGGAAAAATGTGAACAGATTGTTCCTAAAGAAAAATATACTAAAGAAATGGTTTATACTAATGGTAACAAATGCTTAGCCAGGTTAAGTTATCTTAAATTATAAAATGGAAGGAAGACTAATTCAGAGAACAGTTTAATGATTCAAAATTTAACAAGGAATAAATAAATAGTCTAACCTTTCAGTTAAACCATACTCTTGCAAATTGATTGGCTAGCAAAATTAAGCACAAAGGATTATTTCTATCATACTAGATAAAATAAAATCAATCCAGTCCCAAAGTTCAGGATTGCTTAATGTCATGATGTTAAAGTAAAAAAACCCCAAATTAACTATCAGTAAATTTTTAAAACTCATTCTATCACTCGATTAAAAGTTCCTCAGTTATGGGGCATAATTTCTTTGATTAACTAGATGATATAAAATATGGAAAAAATAGAAGTTGGAAAGAGTTAATGCCTTTGACCTATTATTATTAATCACTTTTTTCATACACAATACAGTCAAACTTAAAAGAACTCTTTTTATTCACATTAATTTAGGAAGAGTGATAGTTTGTAAATTATTTTTCAAATGAAGTTTTTAAACTGTGAGGCCATTAACTTGAAACACAGCAATCAATATTAACGGATAAGGACAAAAAAATAAAAGATGGTGACAGGAAGAAAGCGGGGTCTGACAAAGAGCCAAAGATGGTCAGGGATTATAGATATTTGTACCTATCTTCCTATAGGTCTGCTGTTCTCTGCACCTCTAAAGATCCAGGCTCACCAAAACTGTGATTTATCCACCAGAACTGTGATTATACTCAGGTCAGTTAGCACACATGGCATGCTTACTGTTTTATCTCTCCATGTTGAGCTTAGCGTCTGGCAATACTAGGTGCTCAAGCTTTCGATGAAGAATAACTGCACAGAAAGTTTATGTGATATACTAAAGAACTTTAGATGCCATAATTTTCTAAATTCAGCCATTTGCCAATACGCCTACAAAACTGAAGTGATCATAATGATAATCTAGCTAAATTCTAGTTATACAGGCAGAGATCCTGCCTACCTGACCTTTATACCCCAAATAATGCACAGAATAATGCCTAATACACACTAAATACTCATTATATGTATTTAATCAATGATGGTAAGTATTCTCAAAAGCTTGAAGCTGTCTATAAAGGACCCATTAAAAGCGAAAGCAACATTTGTGTTTGGGGTGGGGAGGAGGGCAGGGCAGCAATCACAAAGACACATTTTACTCAAAGGGAGAAATCTGGGAACTATCACAGCAGACTGACCACCCAAAACTTAAACGCAGGCCGGAGGAGACGCCATCAGGACGGTGGTGGCAATGTAGGGAGCTGAAGGTGGCTTCAGATTTTCAACTCCAAAATGCTATGGCTTCATTTTAAGGTTATCGATCAATATAAAACTACCTAAAAATTCAAATGGCTATAACTTAAGTCATGCATTCTTTTTCAGAAGATAATCTTACCTTTTTCATGAAACTTGTGTCTTGTCTACAAATCTTTTCTCTTTTTATTTTTAGGTCAGCCACATCTGGTATTATTCTAGAGACAATCAATGCATCATTTTTAATGAACAGCACACTTAGTTATATCATATCTTATATGATGAATCAGCTATACTTAGGAGTCTGAACTATTTAACACTCACTTCAATGAGCATTTTAAATAAGCCTATATGTAATGATACTACTGAATTACCAAGTTTAATCAAGTGGAATTGCGTAAAGTAATCTTGACTTCTGATGTCATTCCTAAGTTTAAAGCAAAACCAAAATAAAATTTATGTAACTAGTGATTACTAGTAGATGAGATCTCTGAAAGTACATTAAAAGACCTTCAACACTGACTATCTTAAAACATATTAATAATTAAATTGTCACAATACCAATTAAATAAAATTCTGGATTAATAAAACCTGAAAATCCTAGATTAAAAAAATTATAATACTTAAATACATTAACATAGAAATCTGAAAACATTACCATTAAGCCTATTTTCAAGTAGCACATTACCTGATCCCTCGAAGCTTTGCCCTATTGTCATGGCGATCCATGAGATTATGCATTACTTCCAAGACTAACTGTCTCAGTTCATAGTCTTCCATGAGGGATGGTGATAACAAAGGATCCAGAAAAGACCCCGGCAGTGCAGTAACTATTGTCTTTGCTTTGTATCCAGAGGTTACCTGATTATAGGGAGGAAAAACAAAGGAACAAACAAAAACACCTTTGTCATGAGTCCTTCTTTGGTAAAACTCTCAAGCTGTTTTATAAGAACCATAAGCTTACAGAAAACAGCAAGTATGGAACAAGCCTGAAGGAAAAACTAAAAGGAAATTTGTGAGATGATGAGGATTTTACTGAATTTACAAAAACATCATTCATAGAGTTAATAAAATTAATAATAGCACACATTCACCATATGCCAGGCATGAATCTAAGCACTATATGTGTGTTACCTTCATCCTTACCGTATTCCTATGAGGCTAGGCATTAGTGTACCCCCATTTTGTAAAAGAAAACTGAGGCTCAGAGAGACTAAGAATATATGGAACAGGTAGTCAGTCCTAAATGGATATAAGGAGACCAGGCAGCAAATAACACAGGTAAGACCTGAAAATTTTAAAATGGCAAATAATTCTTTTATTTTAAATTAAGCAATTTAGGTTAATAGGAAAGCATTTTCATTTTGGAAAGCTGTACTTTATTCTTTATTTGATGTGACATTTCTGAGTGTATCCCTATGTCTAAAGTTGGAGCTTTTAATTAGCATATACTTTAATGCTATTAAATAGTTTAACCATACCACACAGAAATTCATTCAGTTGACTATGTAGTACAATTAGGATTAGAGACAAGGTTATTTACTCAGGGAATTTATTTAATAAAAAGGCTTAGGACCAAATGAAATTTCATGTGGGTAATCTCTATTTATATTCAGGATTACTAGCATATATAGAACATCTAACATTTATATTTGGGCACTCATTATAGGATAAAGGTGATTTTATAAGTGAGCAGAAATTGGTGGGACAATTACTACCCACCTAGAAAAAATAAAAATATATCCATATCTTATACCACATACAAAAATAAACCTCAGATCAAAGTTCTACATGTGGAAAGCTGAATTTTAAACCTTTCGTAAGAAGATATAAACAAATGTGTTTATATCATCAGAGTAGGCAAGGAGCTCTCAAACAAGATACAAATAAAAAAGCAAAGATCACATAGGAAAGGACTGACAAATCTGGCTCTAGCTGGGCCCAGGCATCTTCATCTATAAAATGGCAACGCGCTTCCTGCCCTCGGTATGTTTCATCATTATGAAGATCAAATAAGACGACAGGAGAAGTGAGGAATAAAGAATAAAAGTAAAATTTTAAAGAATGAAAAGCATAATATTCAAGTATATAAACCACAGAAAAAAAACTTACCGTAAATACTATCTTATAATACAAGAAAAAGAAACTGATAATGTGAAGCTATTCTTTTAACCTCCTTAATAATTTAGGGTTAAGTGTGTTCTTCACCTGTCTTAAATTCCTTACCATAAGTAAAGATCTCAGCAACATTATCTGAATCCGCCTGGTTCCCAAATCCCTAAAATATACAAAATAGTGGTATTATCTTATTAATAGGAATTAACTTCATTTCCTTACATTATTATTTATTGATTTTAAAACTCTATTCATATTAGCTATATAGAGTTTATTTTCATACTAGCTAAAGTCAAGGCTCACTTTATACTCTAAAGTAAATTTCACATTAATTAAAGGGGTATATGTTAAAAAATAAATCAAATTTGAACAAAGAAAATTAAAAAGCTATTGGCTCTCAAAGGAAACAGACCTCTACACGTAATGACATGAAAAGTCAGTTGTATGAATACACAACAAAACAACCTCAATTAAAAGATACTATAAATTGGAGAACAGATCTATTGCAAATATAATTGACAAACATAATATCTATTTAACATATATTAATAAGCAGGTAAGAATGTGCCTAAATAATTCTAATATAAATAGTTCTTCAAAAAAGAATTAATAAATGAAGAAAGCGTTCTCTAATTAATGGCCAAATAAATATAAGTCAAATAAGAGTATCATTTCCTTATTAAATTAGCAACATACAAACATATTTACAAACTAAGGCTTTAGCATGTTGTAAAATCAAAGCAAATCTATAAAATGAGGGGAGGGGGCCAAGACATATGATCTTTAAAATAACTTTCAGTTCTAGAACTCTAGAAATAAGTAAACATTCCTTCCACAGTGACAAACTTGAAACTTTACCCTAAATAATCTACATATATAGAAAATGCCCAGGCTGCATAGACCTTCCACCTAGCCAAAATAAGAAAATTCGAGAATTTATGATATACTGAAAACTGATTCTAAAAGCATGCAATGTTTTTTTTGTTTTGTTTTTTGTTTTTTAATTTTTATTGGAGTATGGTTGCTTTACGATGTTGTGTTAGCCTCCACTGCACAACAAAACGAATCAGCCATACGTATACAGATATCCCCTCCCTTTTGGACCTCCCTCCCATTTAGGTTACCACAGGGCATTAGTAGAGTTCCCTGTGCTATACAGCATGTTCCCATCAGTTGTCTATTTTATACACAGTATCAATAATGTGTATGTGTCAACCCCAGTCTCCCAAATCCTCCCACCCAAGCATGCAATGTTGATTCAACTGCTTAGCAATCTAGTGCCATAACAACACCACAGGACTTTTATTACTGAGTAAAAAGATAAAACATTTTATAGATTTAAGATAAAATTTAATATAAGATTAAATTCAACTTTACAGTTTGAGAACACAGAACAACTACATACACATACCCTAGTTGACTGATATCCAAAGTATGGGTGGATGTTCCAAAGACAGGTACTTTCCCCATAATGAACATCATGATTTCTGACCTCTGATAATCTGGTAGGTTACTTCCAAAAAATCCTATAAAAATATTAAGATAAATTTAAGATAAATTTTGCAAATGGAAAAGTTTATTTTTCCATATAATAAAAAATCATAATATATTTTTAACCACAGCTTTCAATATGTGGTAAAATAATGTCTTTGAGCTACATGTAAGTCTAAAGATATTATAATTTCTTTGGTAAAAATCATTTAATGATGTACATTATAAGATGTGTATAATGGACTAATACTTAGATTAAGATAAATGTTTGAAAGTCTTTTGCATACAGTTAACAGTGGCAAATCATCAATTTGAATTGACTGGAGTTTTAGAGAAAGGAAAAAAAAAAACTTTTGGTAGTATTTCTGATGAAACCCTTGTTCCCATTTTGTAAGCCTAAATTCCTGTTCTAGTAAGAAAGTCAATAATTAGGCCACTACTTTGGCTTCCCCAGGATTGTTGAAATGTTCTAGAATGCCATTATAATGAGCCAGGTTTACAGTCTAACACTGTGGGTTAATTCAGTATTAATTCAATATACATAATTCAAATTATTTACTTATTTGTCATTTTTCTCAAGGAACTCTTGGGTATTGTGCACATTTTGAATTTATCTGTTATAGCTTTGGAAAGTTTACTTCCTCGTCACAGAAGACTTAGGACACTTAATAATCACTTACTCAAACTTTTAACCCTGTTGTTTCTTTGAAAGATCAGAACAGGTATTAAAACCTGGCTATTTTTTGATCATTTCTTAAAATGCAACATAATCATTACAGAAACCTACATTTTCAATATTTCTTTAAGAGTACATTAGTTTTTCAACTTAACTCTTCAGCCTGTATTACTGGAGTTAATAATCTCTTTCTATAAATTCAAATTGTTCTATTTATCATTTTGATTAGATCTAGGGGTAAAACTCATTTCTCTCTATAACATACTCTAGCAATCAAAAATCTCATGATCTGAACATTATTCAATCAGCATAAAGTATATTATTCTACCTAACACTTGAGCACATTATTTATGGGGTAAGAAGCTACTTTGTATTTGTATCCTTACAGCAACAAATAATAGTACCTTATGAATCTAGGTACTATTATTTGTGTCAGTTTCGTCTTGTGGAAATTAGGATAAGAGAGGTTAGGAATTCATACAAGAAATTACACAGCTAACACTAAGACCTGAGGTGAGATCTAGTCACATTTCCAAAGCCTATGTGTGTTATTATTACTCTCTGCTTCCTCTCTATAAGGTATTTTCAACTTTCCAAGAACCCAATTAGATATGTTCCTCATCACTGTGCAAAACCGGTCACTGATTTTCTGTTCCAAGCAAGCTGGTCATTAACCACAAAGATGGAAATTTTCCAACAAGTCAACTGTGAGGACAGCCAGAAAGTTAACTCATTCTCTATTCCCATTGTTTGTATTTGAACTGCTGAATAGAAGTGCTAATGAGCCTCCCCAAAAGAGCAGAGCATTATTTTAAAAGAGCGAGCTTGGCCAACCGCCTCCTGTCTTCAAGGGCAAAAGCTACAGCAGCCCTGTTCTGTGTCCCACCGATATTCACGTGACCTGATAAAGAAAGAATACTGAGAACTTCTGAAAGAAAATATTGAGGAAAGCAGAAGTGTGATTTAAATAAAAGTCTTATTCACTGTGCCACACTGCATTGTTTTTCTCTCATGTTTTAATTCTCACGTTATTCTGAATGTGTTATGTCACAGAAATATTGCTTGTCTGTGGTATATACATTTTATAACAACATACTTGAGAAACAATAAATTAAATACTCTAGAGTAAAACAGTGACACTGAATTACCTAGAAGTCACTACAGCAATTTAAATTAATTCTCTGAAAACAAGACTAGCTGATTTGATATACCATCTTAAAATATCACAGACACCCTGGGCCTTTGCCCTAATGAGGACAATTTCTATGCACATGATGAGATTGTGATTAGGTGAAACAGAGGTACTACCCCAAGGAGATCAACCAAAGGCATCCACAAGGTAGGAGTCACGTGCATCAAGAAGCCCAAGCATATGGCCTGGTGTTAAGCTCAATACGTTCAATAAAAAGGTGCTGAATGTGGATGTGTAATGCATGTATGCATATCCATAAAACTTTAGAAATAAACAAAGGAAAACTCTGTATTAAATATTCCAAAGGACTATTATAAACAAGTCGCCCATAGGTAGGATATTACTCAAATAAAAGGCATAAACTGAGCTCCAGAATAAATTTATATGACTCTATTATTAGTGGAAACTATTAGCAACCACTAGAGATTAGGTACTAAACCCAAGAATACAACTCAATTTGGAAATTATCCTAGAAATCATACAGTTACATTAAAATGTGATCTGGATACTCTAAAGAAAATATTGCAAGAGGAGGGTTAAAGTAGGAAGAGTTTGATTGCTTTAATTTGTATTTATATACAGTCTGATCATTTAATTTCCCAAAAAATTCCCCATGGCTTGCTTTCTTTCTTTTTTTTTTTTTTAAGTAAGTTCTTTACCCTTTTACCCTTTGTGTGTGTGAGGGGAGGGGGAAGCATATGATATTAAAGCCTGAGTATCAGTACCCAGATGCTGGTCTCTAGTGCCTTTCCCCACTAAAAGGAACCACAGCTCCTCAGAGAAATGACTGATTCTAGGATTGGGGCAGGAAGTATAAAATGAACCTAAGGCTGTGCTTAAAAGAAATGTGGGGGGATATTACAAAGATATAGAAAATAGGGGCTCCACTGGCCAAATCTGGAACAGTTTGACCACCAAAATAATAATAATAATTTAATAAATACAGAATAAATTATGAAGATAAAAATATAAATCCATGAGCTCATACCACTGTATTTAAATAGATAAACACATGTATTCCTACATACATAAGTAGGGAGAAAAAGGGCTCTTGCTTACAATGAACCCTGAGTGCCAAGTTGATAACCATCATTTTGTAACCATCATGGTAAAGACTCTGGTTCAGCTAAGAATTTTGAATGGTTGCTACATCTAGGGGGTAGTTTGGATGGAGAGCAGAATATCTGCACGGCCTAAAAGTATCTTCTCAGAGACTGCTTATTATTTGCAAGGGGGAAAATGGAAACTGTGCAGCAGAGAAATAGAACAATACTTTGCGTGATCAAAACTAACATCACCAGCGAGAAGTAGGTGTACTTCTCCGAATGGGATAATCTGAGAAGAACACTATCACTTACATAGTATCCAGCCAGGAACCCATAACCTGAATTTAATCATGAGGAAAGAGCAGACAAACCCATGTGAGGATATTTTTTTTTTAAGTGAGGGGTCAGGGGGACCTATAGTCTTAAAAAAATGCCCATATCATAAAAGGGAAATGTTCCAAACTAAAGGAACCAAAGAAACATCACAACTAAATGCAACTAAATGATCCTAGACTGAATGCTGGACCTAAGGAAAAACACGCTATAAAGGACATTATCAGGTCAAATGACAAAACTGAAATATGAAAGTTTGACTAAAGTACTGTATCAAAGTTAAATTTACTGATTTGATAACTGTACTCTGGTTATATAAGAGTACTCTGGTTTATTCTTTGGAAAAATAATCTGTAGTAAAGAGCCATGCACTTACCATCCAGTGGTTAGGAAAAAAATGTAGATGTGTATATGTATGTATCTATGTCTCTCTATATGTATATATTTATATATGTGCTTATGTGTGTATATCTATATATACACACATATACATACACACACAGAGAAATGGAGAAAGGGATGGAGAAAGGCAGACAGAGAGAGAAAGGAAATGATAAAGTAAATGACATAAAATATTAATAGATGAATCTGGGTGAAGGGTATATACAGTGTTCTTTGTCGTATTCTTATGTTTGTTTATTTTCCAAACAGAAAGTTCTTTTAAAAGTCTAAGCTATCATTCACCTTTGACTAATGTCCCGTAAGAGACAAGTACCTTCTGTGAGGGCTTTCTGAATTGCTGTTTTCCAGAATAATTTGAAAAGTGAAATGTACTCACCTATTGTTTGGATGATAGCATTCTGCACAATCTTCTCATCACTGTCTTTGGAATTTGTGTTTAAGTTGGCACTGCTTATAGATTCTCCCTGTAAATCATGTGCTTCAAATTCAACACTGAGACGCAGATGTTTCAATAGGGTGTTAAAGACCTCCAGCACTGTGGGTCCTGCAAATGAACCCTGATGTAAGCAGATACATTCTTCTGGTAACGTACACTCAAATCCAATCCTCGTACTTCTCAACAGAGATTTCTGCATATTTTCTAAGTACTTGGAAATACTTCATAATTTATGAACTAACTAGCACATTAAAAAAGTAAATGAGAAATACCTAAATAAGAAAGTCTCCTAGCTAGTCCAACAAACATTTACTGGGCATCTCTGAGCAAATCACTGTTTGAATCCTTGGTACAAACCACACAAAATGTGTATATTCATATAAAGATTACCAAAAACTTTCCATCTATCTAATCTTGTCTACTCAGAATAATGTGTACAGTATTGGGATAACCTGACTGTTGGGTCAGAATCCAGAGAACTATAATATAGCTCACTGTGGCCTAAGAAAGTTATTTGGCATCTTTTGAGGCTGAAGAAGAAAGAATTTTGCCTCAATTATTAGACAGAAACTAGTCAATTTATCACATTCAGGTAAACTAACTATGCTCTCTGTTTTTAGTACTATAAATACTCTGCCTGTGTTTCTGGCACTGCATCTATCACGCTATACTTTAATCAGTGTTTTTATTTCTGCCTCCTACTCTAGATTCCAACTTTCTCCAGGACAGGCAGCCACGTTCAAATGCTTCTTTGAATGTACGGAACCTAAAACATAGCAACCTCACACATAATAGATATTAGCAGGTGAGACGATTCAGTCAATGCATCATCTGTGTTTCACTTCATATTTCAAGTTAACTCTTCAATTAAGTAACCTGCTTCCATCTCTTTGAGATAAGTTATGAGTAATGACAAGTCCATATCCAAAATGCCCACTCTCATTTGACACTGAGTGAATATTAGAATATTTCAGCAGCTAATGTACAGTTCCACTTTCATTTTGA
This sequence comes from Aethalodelphis obliquidens, assembly GCF_003676395.1. NCBI lineage: Eukaryota > Metazoa > Chordata > Mammalia > Artiodactyla > Delphinidae > Aethalodelphis > Aethalodelphis obliquidens. The sequence goes on along the minus strand of NW_020837985.1, from coordinate 8,676,876 downwards.
AGCAAAGAAACCATAACTAGATTTTCCTCCTAATTTCAGTAATTTTATTAGGGACCCTTCCATTCTTCTAATCCCATGTGAGTGAAAAAGCATGATGTCTGACCTGTCCCTTCTCCTTGTTACCCCTCTAGTCAGTCAGTTATCAAATCCTGCTGGCTTTAGTTCCCATTTCTACTGCTGCCATCAAGGTCAAGTTCTTTCTCTGTGCCTACAATGGTGACAACCACCTGTGACTTCTAATGTGTCCTACGCTTTGCAGCCAGATGAATTACCCTATAACACATCTCTGATGAAGGGTACAGTAAGGGTACAGTAAATCTTTAACTCGTGTCAGTCCACTGTAGAATGACACCCGTGGCCTGGCCACAAGTGAAACTCGCTTCTCGGGCTTCCCCCACACTACCACCATATGTCCTCGTCAAACGGGCTACATAATACTTCCCTCCTGCTGATCCATTTTCCCTCCCTTCTCTGGACCCTGGTTTTCTTATGATACGTGATCAAATTCTGCCTTGTATTACAGTGTAGGTAAAGTCATCTAACTCCAAGTAAACCATAACTTTCTTGAATTTGTACCCTCCCAATGTTTAGCATATAACTAACTGGTATTCAAGAATCTTTATTGGAAAAAAGGAGGAAGGGAAGAAGAGAATGATCTGGAGGGAAGTGTTTAACTGTAACTAAGGAAGTCTGACAACAGTCATGTGAACCTAACATTTCAAGAGAAATTAGAGCACATTTAAAAACATAGCAAATATTTTCAAAGAGTTTTCCACACATTGCTATTCCCACTGAAAAAGAAAATTCTGAAAAAGGTTAATGAATTTTTTTGTGGGGGGGTGCTGGCACTCACCTATGGAACCTTTAGCAGCAATGGCAACAGCCTCTAACAGAACCTGAATAATTCCTGCTCGAACTCGTGGAGAATCTTTTTTACGAGCATCAAGGTGTCCTAGAATCTCCTGGATCACATGGTGAGAATACTGAGCCTAAAAGAACAAAATAGTGTAAAAATATATGAACAATTACATGCATCCTGGCAGAATTCATAAGAATGATAAACCATGTGACACTTAATGGAACAATATGTAGCCATTAGAAACCGTTCTTTTTAAGAATAAATAGGGATACCAGAAAATATTTACGATATCCTGAGTGAAAGAAAGTAAGTTGTAAAATACTACGTTAAATAAAATTCTGTTTTTTAAAAAGTATATAAGACTGGAATTATATATGCCTACATATTAACACTGGTCATCTGAGAGGGAGATCTATGAGACATTTTTACTCTCTTTGTACCTCTCTGTAATTCCACAAAGAATATTTATACACTCTTTTAACTTGATAATAGGACAAAATGTTGTTAAAAAACAGATTATGACATTTATAGTACTTCTCTCTTACTCAACCAGATACATACTATTTCTTATCATGTACATCTAACAATGCTAAACAGTCAAAACTCTCATCTAATCAAGAGCCACTACCAAAATTAAAGTCTTAACAATGTGTACCTGATGAAATTTCCTGATCAGGGCCAGCTAGTTTAATGTTTTATGGACAGAGGTTGAAATATTACCTAAGAATGATTCTTATATCAATTTTATAGTAAATGGCAATTAAAACAATCAAATCTATCAGAAGTTTTGACTGTATCAGGATAGTCTTATTAAACAGAAACTCCCATTCTGGTGGGTACTACCATGTAATTTTTGATTAATGGACCTCAAAAAACATATGGTGCGCTTAAAGCTCCTTGTAAAGCAATGCTGTGGACCAGAAGTCATTTCTCAGACATTTAATCAACAAATATTGATTCCTTCAGTTTCTTCAACTTCGTAATTTACTTTACTTTTTGTAAAAAACAATTTCATCTAGTAACTAAATCTGAATGAGGAAGGCAAATGAAGAAATACAAGGCTACTGAAAACTAGGGGAACAGCCTTAATTATGTCCAAAGATGGCCAGATCAACTTCTCACCTACTAAACTAAAATTAAATTAAAAGTTCTCATCAAAGGGGAAAGAAAATGTGCAACTATGTGAGGTGATGGATCTTGAGAAAACTTATTATGGTTATCATTTTGCAATGTTGTATACCTTAATCTTATATAATGTTATATGTCAATTATAATCTCAATAAAATCGGGAAAAAAATTTTTTTAAATTATCCTTCCACACCCAAACCAGCTTTATAATAACTACCATGCACTGAAACCCTACATTATGCTAGGCATGCTATGGTAACCTAAACTTAATGTTGAATTTAGACCAAAAGCTCTAGAACAGAATGACCAGAATTTGAATCCTTACATTCTACCTGTGTACCCTTGAGTGAGGTGCCTGACCTCTCTAAAGGTCAGTTTTCTGATCCGTAAAATGGGGATAATAACAATATCTACTTCATAAAATAAGGAGGATTAATGAGATAAAGCATATACATAAGGTTACTAGCATATTTAGAGGTATAGCCAGCACTTGTTAAATGGTACCTTCCATTTTAACATAAAAATGAACCATTCAATGAATTCATTAACATTTCCTTCTCAGAAATGAGGAAATTGAAGCTCAGAGAGGCTAAATAATTTGCCCAAGTTCTATGCAACTAGTAAACAGCACATCTAGGATGAAAATCCTGGTATGACCTATACTAAAAGCTATACTGCTTCTTACTACCTTATCTCCTTTAAATTAATAATGACTTTTTAGGGCATTAAAAATGTAGATAGTGTTAAAAAATAAAGACCTAAAATCCCACTTGAATTAAGAGCTAACTGGGTCTGTTCAAGTTTTAAGAAAACCAAGGCTGTCCTCTGCAGTAGATGAGAGTGCCTCGTCAGGTGCCTCAATGCATAAAGACTATAAATATCAATTCTAATACCAGTTTATCATAAAATATAAATGCTTAATAATGTATTTAATAAATGCACAATAAAGATTGTCATCATAAAATCATTTAGTTCTTTTTAATTGGATATTTTTTCATCTTGGCAAATAAGAATAAAAGCGGTAAATAAAGATAGATGAGACAAAGAACTAAATTAAGAACACGTCTTATCTCCTACATTGTTCTCTATCTCTGTCTGAGGACGTGCTTATCGACACAGAACTAAAATTACTTATATATAAATATAACAGTTAACCAATCCTTACCTGAATGGAATACATTATAACTTTAAAGCAGTGAACTGCAAATTCATTGGGATCCCATAGTCTGTGATGATCTAAATGCCTGTAAATTAACAGTAAGAAAATTCCTTTAAGAGTTCCTTATTTTTGTTACACTTTCTCCTCTAGAACCCTCAACAATAAGCAAAGCCTACCAATCAAAATAATATTATCTAAAAGAGAGTCAATGTTTCCATTTCCACAACAACTGCCAAATCCTTTCATAAAACAGTAATAAAAGACTAGAATATATATATATATATATACACACACACACACACACATACATACATACATATATGATTTTTCAATACCAACATGAGCTGGCAAGAAAGAAAAGTCCCTCAGTCCAGACTCCACAAGAAGGTAAGAATCTGGAGAGGTAAGCATACATTGAAGCCAGCAGTTGTCTTAGGCACATCTTCAGATCTCTGGTAGCTGATAGCTAGTGGTTTAAAGGGTTGTACACACAGGAGACTGGAGACAAAGTTTAGGGTCCACCCAGGAAAGGTGGCTATCAGATCAGAAACACATGCATCAATTCAAGCCTTAAAAGACGACACCTTCAATGAATCTGGGGGAATGTTCTATGTTGTAGAAGACTGTCAAAAAGCTTGTCTGTGTTGGCCTTGGCTCTGAGAAGAATCACAAAAATGAAAGTCTCTCTGAAGAATTCAACCATACACCTAGCACCCAGGCTCTCATCTTGGTTGACAGAATTCACAAGTATCATCTTGGTTGACAGAGTTCACAAGTATCTATGTGGCTCAAAAAAACTGAAGATAAGAATGTAGTTCAAAGTGGTACCTGGATAACACTGCATCCATGCCTTCAGCAGAAGCAAAATAAAGCCTCTCATGGAGTACACACCGTTAATCCAAGCCTCAAAGAATTCTCACAAATAAAGGTACAATGAATATGTGCTCAAAATTAAAATTCACAGAACACACAAGGTAAAAAGCCACTAGGAATGCCAATTATCAATCAAGTTTTTAAGGACTAGGACAGTTTTATTCATGTATATATTCCCCCAAAATACCTGGTACCTTACTTGCAGAGGGCATTTAATATTTAATCAACTAATTAACTAAATAGCTAATATATAATTAACTATTTAATTAACATTTAATTAATTAACACATGATCAGGAGGTAAGTCCACTAAGTTCTACATAGAAAAGAATACGGCCCACTTCCAAGTTACTCAAGTAATCAATTATAGTTAATTCGGTAGTTTCCTTCTTTTAGACTAGCTCTCTAGATTTTTAAGGCCTTAGAGATTACCTCTCGGTTAACAAGATAAAAGCTGGAATTCTGATATTAAATCAGCATGTCTGGAAAAAATAAATCTGCCTTTAGTTATATTTGACATAATTTGATTAGTTCTTAGTAGCATTTTCATAAGCTCCCAGAGTCTTTAAACGGTAAATCTCAACTTTTTGGTGGTGGTAGCAGTCGGGGGTGGGGTGGGGGGAATCCTTTTGAAAACACTATAATATTTCTCTGATGCTTAATTTTGCGGTTTATAGATTCTTGTAACTAAAGCTCAACTTTGAACCCAAATATATGCCCTAAATAAAGAATTCTGGATGTTACATTTTGACTACTTTATATATGCTATAAAGACATTATTATAGTCAGGAAGGGGAAAGGACAAGGCAAATGATTAACAAAAGAAAGACTAGCAAAAATGTCCAGAAATTACACAGAATGTTATATAAATCTATCATCTGACAACTGAGTTAGAACTCAGAGGGTTTACAAGGCTTGAGAGATAACGTCTATGTGGAGAAACTCAAGGCTCACAAATGTATTCTGCTTGGAAGGCAGCATATAAGTACCAACGAGATATTTAATATTCCTGCTCTGCTCAGTCACTGGGTATAAGATAAAATTTAGTCAGAGAAGAGAATGCGACCTAAGGCAGTCCAGCCATGGCAAAAAGAAAGCCAAGAAACAGAAGCCAGGGAATATGAGGAACTGACCAGAAGTTAATAAAATAAGATACATCATACTTGGACATTCGTTTGTTTTAATATTTTACTGGATATATACATTTCAAGGTGTGAATAAAAACTCTAGTGAAATGATGCACATGACTGTATTTCCTATTTAAGGGGGAAAATCTAGCAAAGTGGTTGAACAAGTGCTCAAAGGGATGTTGTCTGACTCAATCCTGTACCCTTCCCACATTGCTGCACTGGCTCTATTAATAACTCACTCACACAGGTAAGAGTATTTGTCCTCTGCAAGTAAATTACGACAGAAGGAACACAGCACAGTCACAAGTAAGCAGGGAAACACCAACTACTTACGCAAACACTGGTCTCACAGCATTATTCATGTTCCCAAAAGTCGCTCGGCCCAGCAGTTCTCTGAAGCAGTTTTCAGCCAGCATGGCGGGGTTCTCTTCTTTGTCAGCTGCTGAAGGAGAAGGAGGAGGGCCTATGCGACTGAAAAATAAAGACAAACAAATGAATGCGAGAATTCTGACACTAGTTCTGACAGTTAAACAGAACAGATTTTTACTTCTCGGAAATATCAGAATGATATTTTCTTGTTATCCCAAAATAACTTTAGAGCTTAATTCTACTTCATGAACTCAACACCTTGAAGCTGATCACATAATCTTTCAAAATTGGAGAGCTAAATTCACTTGTATAACTTGTTTCTAACTAATAGAATATCTTTTCTAAAGGCAAAATACTCAGTAGTTGCTATTTTGTTAACTTCCTACAACTTTGCTACATTTATAGCAAAATCCTAGTAAGAACAAGGTGCCCAAAGATCACCCAGTTTAACTGTAAGTGAGCAAAAATAAAATCAAGTAAAAAACTATGGCACAGTCTGAATAAAAAATAAAAATTCAAAAGCTAATTAGAACATTTGTATAAGTAGATGTCTTCAATAGACACTATTTGTTCATATTTTAAAACCTTATTTTAGATTAATGTATTCATGTGCAATAATAATTTCAAAAAAGCATGTATCTGTAGCATTGGGATAAAACCATGAGAAAACACAACTTCTTAAAAGTTGGCAACCAATGGTATCAGCATTCCTGTATCCTATTTATGCTAATCCTGTACCTCAAGAGCCATAATTATGGGGAGTCAATTCTCAACTAGCCAGGTACCTTTAGAAGAATAAATATTTTAGACAGAAAAACTAACCTCAGCTACATTGCCAAGAACAGGAAAAATACCCAAGGTGTTAAAATATATCATTTCACATTTTAGGTTTCCAAAGCTGGAGACAATCACACCTAAGGACTCTAGCATAAATACTTGCTGTGATTGCCATAAATTCTGATAAACATACGAGCGCTTGCAGAGTTAACCAGTTTCGCCTTTTCACTTCTAGGCCACTTTTATTTTGATATTGCACACATAATCATCAAAATTACAAATTAAGTTAAAATTTTAGAACTACAGAATTAAATATCTTTTAAATTTGATTTGGATTTCCCTCTTTAAACTGCAAGGACCAGGGAGATCAGCATAATAAGCCAAACTGGAGAATACTGGTTCTAAAACTTGGTTGCATAGTACCTCTGTGTAAGGCAACAACTTTGGGAGGAAAGCATGCTTATGGCATTTGAAAAAAGAGAATAAAGTACAGAATTCTAAGTTCAACAGGTTACTGGGGTGGGTGGGGGGAAGAAATCAGCATACACCCCAAAACAATATTCCATGCCAAAATATCTTAGAAGAATAAATAAGATATAAATAGCCTAGTACTTCTGTTGAAAAATATATATACATTGAATAGTAGCTGCTATTATTATTATTTTGATTAGTACTAACTCCCTACGAAAAAGCATGCTGGATCTCTAAAGAATAACAGAAGTTCAGTTTATAATCTCTATTTCTTACACTTGGCAGCTTTAAGTAGTATTAATTCAAATAGCAATGTCGATGCCCAATAATAAGCAGAAAGTAAAGTGAAAATTTATTCTAAAAGAAATAAAAGCTTAAGTGTCTGAGTCAAAATCTGTCTGCTCAGTCTAATTTGACGACTGAAGCTGGTATTTTTTCAGAAAGGATACATATTTAAACTTGCTCAAGTTTACGGGACTACTATATACATAATACTAAAGACAAACGTTCTTACTCTAGCAAGCGAGCACACATACACACATATTAAAGTAACACAGCCCCAGCCCTAACATCTTTATTCAATACCTGTCAACCTCTTCTATCTTTTGCATGTTAAACAGCAGGGATGGAACAATTTTATCCATATGCTGGGGTTCCCAAATGGTAGCCCGAAGTTCATCATTAACTGTTTTGCGAACCACACCTTGAATACCTCTGATTCCAGCAATTCGGATTCTATAAAAAAGAAGAAAAAAAACTGAGTCATGAAAAAAAGCTATTTAAACAAGTCTGCTTACTTAACTAAGAGAATGGATGTCAAATAAATAGTTATCTCGAGACAATAAAAATAACATACAATAAGTCTAAGAAATAAAAATCTCAAAAATCTAAGATGGACAGAGATATGGCAGTTCCAAAAGAGGCTTTTTTTTTTTAATAAATAAATTTATTTTTGGCTGCGTTGGGTCTTCATTGCTATATGCGGGCTTTCTCTAGTTGTGGTGAGCGGGGGCTACTCTTCATTGCGGTGCGCGGGCTTCTCATTGCGGTGGCTTCTCTTACTGTGGAGCACATGCCCTAGGTGCGTGGGCTCAGTACTTGTGGCTTAGTTGCTCCGCAGCATGTGGGATCTTCCCGGACCAGGGCTCAAACCTGTGTCCCCTGCATTGGCAGGCGGATTCTTAACCAGTGTGCCACCACGGAAGCCCGAGGCTTACTTTTAATACCATCTTTTTACAATCAACATTTAAAGTTAAAAAAGACTTTTATAGACATATTTTCTCTGTATCAGTTTTCAATAAAAAATAATTTAATCAAAGGAATTAGGTTCTCCTACATTCTCTGACATAAATCATACCAATGTTTTCTTAGGTCAGTCTCCCAAGGCAATAGAAACAAAACCAAAAATAAACAAATGGGACCTAATCAAACTTATAAGCTTTTGCACAGCAAAGGAAACCATAAACAAAACAAAAAGACAACCTACGGACTGGGAGAAAATATCTGCAAATGATGCAACTAACAAGGGCTTAATTTCCAAAATATTCGAACAGCTCATACAACTCAATAATGAAAAAACAACCCAATCAAAAAATGGGCAGAAGACCTAAACAGACATTTCTCCAAAGAAGACACACAGATGGCCAACAGGCACATGAAAAGATGCTCGACATCACTAATTATTAGAGAAACGCAAATGACAAGTACAATGAGGTATCACCTCACACCAGTTAGAATGGGCATCATCAAAAAGTCTACAAATGACAAATGGTGGAGAGGCAGTGGAGAAAAGAGAACCCTCCTACACTGTTGGTGGGAATGTAAATTGGTACAGCCACTATGGAGAACAGTATAGGAGCTCCTCAAAAAACTAAAAATAGAGCTGCCATATAATCCAGCAATCCCACTTCTGGGCATGTGTCTGGAGAAGACTATAATTTGAAAAGATATATGCACCCTAATGTTCAATGCAGCACTATTTACAATAGCCAAGACATGGAAACAGCCTAAATGCCCACTGACAGATGAATGGATAAAGAAGATATGGTATATACATACCATGGAATACTCTACTCAGCCATAAAAAAGAATAAAATAATAGCATTTGCAGCAACATGGACGGACCTAGAGATTATCATACTAAGTGAACTAAGTCAGAAAGAGAAAGACAAATACCATATGATGTCACTTATATGTGGAATCTAAAATACGACACAAATGAACTTATCTACGAAACAGAAACAGACTCACAGATATAGAGAACAGACTTGTGGTTGCCAAGCTGGGTGGGGAGGGATGGATGGGGAGTTTGGGATTAACAGATGCAAACTATTATATACAGAATGGATAAACAATGTGCTACTGTATAGCACAGGGAACTTTATTCAATATCCTGTGATAAACCATGATGGAAAGGAATATTAAAAAATGTATGTATAACTGAATCACTTGGCTGTACAGTAGAAATTAACACAACATTGTAAATCAACTACACTTCAGTAAAATTTTTTTAAAAATGAAAAAAAAAAAGGTTTTCCTAAGTGGATGATAATAATTCAAACCAACGTGGACCAGATTCTCTCCCATTTCTTGCCTAGAAGTCTCAGCAGCTGAGTGAGAACAGGATTTCACTGCTCCTGAACACCCTTAATGCGTCTGCAGACTTTTCATGCAGTTTCTCCCTGAGAACCTCTCACCTCCCTTAGTCCACCTAGATGGAAGACGAGGCTGGTTCCTTAAAAGGTATGACAAAGGAGAACTATCAAAATGCAGTGCCGATAACCTGAGCCGTATACATATACACATATACATCCGTGTGTCCTGATGTATATACATTACTGTGTGCATATGGGACTTAAAATGTATCCATATTTATCCATACTGTGAGAGAATGCTGCCTTATCCTCCCTTCCCAATTCACAGCCCTCAACTTCCTCAAGCTCGTCCTCATTCTTCTTTAAAAATAAAATCTATCAGTTCAAGGATGAGAAGAAAGGTAACTAGAAAACAGTATATAAAATCTGGGGAAGAACAATCTCACGAGAAGAGCTAACACGGTAGCCCCTCTGCCCCGAAACACCTTCATTCTGGCCAAATTTGATTGTTATTTACCCTCCTTTTTTGTTACTACCTGAAATAGTCACCATTAGAAGTTTACTCAGCTTACCCAGCACTGTTTCCAAAAGCTGCGAATAGGGTTAGAGAATGGAAGATGTGGGGAAGGGGGTGATACTGCGTAGAAACCCATCGGGAAGTAATGCAGACATTCAGTAGTAGCAGGTGGAGCATGGGATACGGCGGTAACATGACACTGAACAGGTGAGAAAGTGAACTAGGAGACAAATCTTGCCTTTTACAAAGCTGTGTCTTATTCATGCTGCTTTCTACAACAAAAAGAAAGTCTTGAAAATCTCTTCTGCAGCTACCACAAGTGGGCAAGCCTAACATTACTACAAAGGTAGTATTTGCAAGTCAAATATTTTAAGAAAATCTTAACAGTTATCAGCCCCATTTCCTACTGGCCATGCCCCCTAAGTTTTATTTGACAGTGTATTGCTAAAAAGAGGGATTTATAATAATTATCTAAGTTAGAACCTAAGAAGGAATATAAATAGTCCTGAAGAAAACCAAAAGGGCTTTTACTAAAAACGAAGCCGAAAAAAAAAATCAAGCCCTCTAAGTATCTTAAAGCATTTTAGTTTACTCATTTGTTTCACAGTGATTCAAATGAAGTGTTATTTTGGAATATCAAATGTTATATAATAAAGAATTAAGACAAAGTACCACCTTTCATTTGTGTACAGAAAATTTCAAGTTTCTTTTTTGTAAGTTGAAAAATGTTACAAAAATACGTGTTCAAAAGACAAGATTTTTCACTAGGGGGCGCTAAAACCTAAAAATCAGATACCCATGTAAAAGTTTTGAATATTTAAAATGCATCCTTTCATAGGTACTATAATATCATAAACACTTTTCACCTACATTAGTTTATATGTGAAATTCACCACCTCAACCAAAAACTGGGAAACGCCTACGTGAACAAACTAAACAAACAAAAAAAACCCCATCTTCTGGATTATTTTCTGTATTTTAAAAGAAAACAAAATTGTTACAACTTTGAACAAAACGTGCCATTTTATTTAGCTAATTTTTATACCTTTTTGCCCCATTAACAAGTTAATACCAGCTTCTGAGAACAGGGAACAGTTTTATAAAACATTTTTTGAATATCCTTTAGGGAGAAAAAGAGACTTTAGCAGTGATTGGGAGAAACAGGAAATTTATTATTATAAGATAGTTATAGTTATCTCTATTTTTCTATAAGGCTTTACACCCGTAATAAAGGAATAACATCAGGATCCTAAATGGCCTATAGTATACCAAGGAAAAATTATACTAACAGCATCTCAGACAGAAATAATTCTTATATCTGAAAACTATTAAATTACCGCTCAGCTTTCTTTCTCCAAGTTAAGTAACTTTTACACTTGTTTTTGTTTGTGTAAAGCAACATTGTAGCTTGCATACTTACAGCTAACTAGTTACCTTTCTGTATATTCCTTTATTTTAAAAGAAAAGTAAAAATCACAAAACATGCTCAATCTTGACTATCGACTGCTCATGACAACACTCTGAATTTGGGTTAGTTTCTTTCTTTTTAGGTGTATTATGGTAAAGCTCAAACTACATTTACCAGGGTCATTTTGAATTTAATTTTTAACTTTCATATACATGTCAATCTACCGATTGTGTTTGCAGATAAGTATTTGATTCTAGATTATTACTAGGATGTATCTAGAAGAAATGTTTAAAAATGCCCAAATCAGTTGTCATGACAACCTCAGTGAGACAATGATCCCATAACATACAGTCATTCATTCATTCAATTTATGTATGTATTCATTCAAAAAGTGCTCATTGAGAGCCGGTAATGTGCTCAGCAATATTCAAAGTACTAGTGATACAGCAGTCCTCAAAACAAAACCCTTGCCCTCCTGGAGTTCATCTTCCATAGAGGAGAGACAACAGACAAGATATGAGAAGATAAAGCTTAACTGGGAGGGTTGATATTAATAAATAAAAGGTGGCTGAGGGAGGATTCTCATGATAAGGTGACATCTGAGCAGAAATCTGAACAAAGTGAGGTAAGGCCGAAAGACCACTCCGTCCAAAGGCCCTGGGGAGAAGTGTGCCTCATGTATTCAAGCAAGCGAGGAGACCCATGTACTAGATCAGAGTGAAAGGAAGAAGAAATGACAGGATCTAACACTGGGGTACGGTGAGCATTAAAGGGCATTCTGGGTTACAGTAAAGACTCTGCATTTTATTCTGACCAAGTTAGGAAACCACTCTCAATTTTGCTGCTCTAGTCAGTTCTTCTAACAGCAATGAAATTTGTACTTCAGGAATAAAGCATATATTTTCCCATCTCCTTTGGTGATCATTATGTAATATATAAACACAATATTCATCAATAAATAACTCCAAGACTATAAACCATAAAACAATACGTACTCTGTTCGTGTTTCTGGATCACTATCACAAGAGTGACACATGGCACTGAAGCGAGATACAAAAAAATCATAACGTCTATGATAGGACGGTGTGTCTTCTTCAATATTTGCAAATTTGACAAACTAAAAAAATAATAAGATGTATTATCACCTTTTTGACAGTGTGGAACAAACACATTTACCTTCATTCATTATTTGTTACATCGACAAGAAATATCCAAGTAAAAAGCAAACGAAATATGAAATATCATAAATGCCACATATACACGAAAGGAAGTTTTTGATAATGAACTTTACCTAATCAAGAATATAGCATTATAAACATCAAATATAACTTTGTGATGCAGTCTCTTTTGAGTGAGCCCACTCTCCCAAGAGCTCTCATTCTAAAGCCCTTCTGCATTTCCTGGATGCTGACGGTGTTTCCATGACAACCTCAGTCAGGCCCAAACTTTCAGGGAATTTTATTTCTTAAATCTCGGGTAGGAAATCTTGACAGTTGTTACATAACACATGAATGAATAATATTTATACAAATGAGACGGGACAAGAAAAAAGGGCCCTAAACTGAAGAAAACCAACTCAATATAGAAGAAAAAATACTGAGATGGTAAAATTTATTCTACCTCTTTTCTAAAGATTAAAAAAAGAGAGATATCCATATGTTTAGGAAATTTTAAATATCCTACATGAGTCACAGGCCTAGCCATATGATTCCTTAATATGTACTCTTTTTTTCTTATTTGCTTTCTCATTTATTCAGTAATTTATTACTCCTAAAATAGCCTAAAGCTGTCCTGGAAACAAAACTAAAGTAAGCATAGAATAAATTTGAAAAAATAAAATTATGATACTAAAAGTATTTTAAATTAATTCAGCCAGAGCCAAGTCATCTGTTTTAAATTATAATTTAATGATTCATATTATCTAGAAAAAGACCACAAATACCACACCTGGTAGAGATGAAACTGACATTCATTACCTACTCTGTACCATATTCTGTACTAGGTGTTTTCACGTGAGTTCTTATTTAATCATTCCTACAATCCTGTAAAGAATGTGTCATCATCCCCATTTTACAGACAGGAACACTGAAATTCAGAAGTTAAATTGCTTGCCCAAAATGACACTGTGAGTAAATGGTGAAACTGGCATTACAGTTCAGGGGTTTGATTCCAATTTTCCAGATTCCCATACTACACACTGACCATATGAAGAGTTTCAGAAAATATTAAGCCAAATATTTGTATTTTTTATAAAAAGAAACTTTGAATGACACCAGGAAATGCTCAAAAAATGTGAAAGATAAAAACACATACAAGTGTATATACAATATGTTCCCCATTTTCTAAACTATATTTTAAAAAGAAATTAAAATAGTAAAGGACTACTTCTGGATACTGAAATTACAGGTATCTTTAACTTGTTTACTCTTTCATATTTTCTTGCATTTTCCAAACTTGCTACCAAAAATCACATATTAAATTAGAAAAAAATTAATCAGAAATTTTAAAATTTGGCCATTAAAATGTTAAATTGTTCTAGAAATTTTTTAGGAGAAACTTTATTCTCTTTTCACTTATTGAAAGTCACAAATGCTCAAGTACAATCTGAGTGATCATTTACAGAAGCGTCTCCTATCACCCTTTGGCATAAAGAACAGGATAAAACATGTGCAGCTATGTTCCAGGGAAGTGCATGAAATATTATCTTCCTTCCCAATTTTATGGAAAAGCTCTTCTAATTCCTGTAACTCTGGGAGCTCTCTAACAAATTCTAAACCTATACACCCTGTGCTAAGAAAAATCAATAAAAAGAAAGGTATTATCATTATAGACTTCTTATCATACGTAGGAGTGGGAAAAAATGAGACAGTATGGCGCAGAGATTAGGAATGGATTCTGTTAGAGGGCTCTGGATTTGGATCCTGGATTTACTAACAAAATATGTGACCCGTGAAATGGAATATTTAACTTACAGGGCTGTTGAGAAGTTCAAATGAGAACCAAACAAAAGTTAGCACAAGGCCTTGCTACTTTCTCCCCCTCTGAGCTCAGTGCTCTGTGATGACCCAGATAGGTGTGGGAGTGGGAGGGAGGTCCAAGAGGGAGGGGATATATGTATACATATAGCTGATTCACTTTGTCGTACAGCAGAAACTAACACAACATTGTAGAGCAATTATGCTCCAATAAAAAAAAATTTAAGTGAAGAGCTAGATATGTTTTAAAAGGTACAACAAAAGGCAGCAGCACTGTGATCTTAGATGTAGTTTCTCACAGTAAGCACTATTAAATTTTCGACCCAATAAACTTTGTCGTGGGGACTGTCCTGTGCATTACGTATAGCATGTTTAGCAGCACGCCCAGCATCCTAGAAGGCACTAGCACTCCCCCAAGCCCAGGTGTGAAAAATCAAAAACGTCTCCAGACACTGCCAAACGTCCAGTGAGGGTTAGTGAGGGGGGAGAACTGTCCCTGGTTGAGAATCACTGCTTTAGTGTAGTGAATGGTTTAAATGACTGGGCCCTATGGACAACTGTCAACAATAGTTAAAGAAAAGGTAAAGATTAGCAATAGGCTTCAGAAAAGTGAGATGGATCAATTGAATACAAGAGGAAGAAAAAAAGGAAAGTAACCTCTGCTTTTCCTAGATTTTAATCCACAAAAATGACAATGTATTTATATAACACAAGCTTTGGAGTAGGAAAGGCCTAGCACTGAATCCCTGTTATATAACACTATTATTTCACTATGTCTTTGGACATGTTATTTAGCTTCAATTCCTCATCTGTAAAATGGGAATAATACTTCTAAGCGTGAAGGTTTTTTGTGAGAATTAAATGACATAATGTATATGAAGTATCTAACATATACTATATTATTTCTTTTAAAAAACATGAACCAATGTTGCAGAGTGTTAACATTTATTGCTATTATGTATTATTATTTATAACAATAATTATGTATTATCATTTATTGATATATTAACTACTTAACAATTTTCTTGCCTGAATCTGTGTTTATGCGGGTATGCTATATTATTCTCTATACTTTTCTATATTTGAAATAGCTCACAATTTTAAAAAAGGGTAAAAACACAAAGTACCTAGCACAATTTCTAAAACAAAGGAGAACCTGAATAAATCCTGTACTGTTATGCTGAGTCAGCATCAGCACAAAGTGGCAAATGTCAACAAATTAAAATAAAATGTACAAAGACCACTAACAAATACAAAGGGACTAAATCAGTACCAGTCATGTTTGACAGCTTAGCACCACTAAGGAATTAAAATCAGACTTCCAGGGAATACTATATAAATAATTTTGGCCAAGATAATACAGCATTTCATTTAATACAACTCATTCAAGTCAAAGTAGGCAACTGGAGAATTTTGTCTTTTTCCCAAATGAGTCATTAAAGGAATTCTAATGGCATTGCTGGCTTGAAGTGAAGAAACGTCTGGAGATTTACACTGAAACTCCTTCCCCCACAACCATTAAAACACTTCCCCTAATATATAGGATGGATAAACAACAAGGTCCTACTGTATAGCACAGGGAACTATATTCAATATCCTGTGATAAACCGTAATGGAAAAGAATATGAAAAAGAACATATATATATATATATATATATGTATCTATAACTCAGTCCTTTGCTGTACAGCAGAAATTAACACAACACTGTAAATCAACTATACTTCAATAAAATTTTTTTTAAAATTTCCCCTAAACTTTCCTCACCTAAATGTAAAGGAAATAGGAGAAGCATAAGCAGCCATGTTGCCAGAAATGGAGCCTGTCACACCACCTAACTGCACTTGGAAATAGCCAATATTTTCCCTCTGAAACAAATGGACAAAATCATATTAAGGGCTTTTTAATGAGGATTTTATTTACATACTCTTGCTTCAAAAAAAGAAAAACATTATATTACTACCAACAATAACTAACAGTGCCAAACACTGCTCTAAGAACTTTATTTGTATTAACTCATATCACACAACAGGAGTACCAAGATCGGTACTATTATTATCTTCATTTCACAGATGAAAAACTAAGGCAAGGAGAGGTTAAATAACTTGCCCAAGATACACAGCTAGAAAGTGTCACAGGCATAATTCAAAGAAAGGCAGTCGAACCCTAGAATCCATGCTGTCAGTCACCCCCTACACTTCCTAACCACAAAACAGTTATCTATAAACAATAGCAGGTAGTATATGACTCTGTTATTTGTTGATAAAAATCTGGATGGGAACATATAGATTGGCTGAATGCCTGAAAGCTTCCTCAGAGATGAAGTTGGAACTGAAAGACTGAAGGTTATACAATGAAACTAAAGACAAGAGGAGAAAGGTTATCACTGTATTTTATTTTCTTTATTAGATATGCCTTCCCCAACCCCACACATGTTTAACAAACTATGGTTCCGGATAAAAGAAAATGAATGCTGTTAGCAGAAATAGTTCAGAAGTAGTGTAAGAAGGCCTGGGGGAAAAGAAAAGCCTTCCATTTATGGCCAACTGAGTTTCTGTTGTTCCTTATGATTGGTTAACATCCCAGATTTCAAAAGCAGCGACAATAAAAACTAGAGACAAAATGTTCTAATCATCTACCACTGTACTGGTTGTCCAAATGCCCTGACCAGAGCATCTGCTTCTACCAGACAGACACTCTAAAAAGAGTTAATCCAAGTTATGCTAATTAAACTTAAAATTAGAGAATAGTTTTACTCACAGAATTTGTTCCAAGAACTTGAAGCTTTGGTTCCCCTGATTCCAGCAGCTTTGCTACCATATGAAGAAAGCTTTCTACAAATGGCTTGATGCTTTGAGAATGGCAGGCCATAAGAAGTTGGTCCAATGCCTCCATAGCAATTAAAACATACCTAAATATAAGAGAAAAATAATGTCAACACATCTCTAGCTCTCTTAATTCTCCTAATCGCTTTCATAGGGATAATTAAAATAAGTTTACTTAAATGCACAGAGCACAGAAAGGCAAATTTAGCAGCTTCTAAGTGAGATCCTAATCTTCACACAACACAAATGATCTTGAGATTATAAAACAATCCTCATGTGGAAGTATACAGAAACTATACTGTACTATCCCATTTTCTCCTGCTCACCAAAAACTCTCCCAGAGCTTCTTTAACATTACCTTCATGTGAATTTTTTTGTAAACACAAATATTCTCCATTTTCCAGGCTTTTAACCACATTTCTTTGCATCCAACCCAAAAGTTATTATAAGAAACGTGCCTAAATTTCTAACACAATCTATTTGTATTTGTAAATATGAGTATATAAAACACTATCAGCAATATTATAAGGAAAGGTATCATACATTTTACCATATTCATCAGATTTTAAAGCTTATACTAAAAATTAAAATTCAGACTTCAGATAACTTTGCTTGAACAGTCAACTATAAAAACTACTTGTATCAAGACTCACATTTGTATCAAATGCTCTAAATGGTAACAATGCAGAAGTAGAGAAAGCCAGTATAGCACTCGGAGAAAGGAATACTCTAAGAAACTAGTATCATAAAATGACAATATGGAAAAGTATTTATAAACCAAATTGCAAAGTTACTGCTGTTCAAGCACAGAGAATGGATTAAGATGGTAGACCTTTATTTATAGGTAGATGTATAGCTAGCACAGGTCAAATCAGCATGCTTACATATTCTGAACCTTAAGCCTAACATAGCTCTCTTTTATTGCTCCTCTGATAGGTAAAACTGGAGCTGTGATAAAAATCAGTTCGTTAACAGAATTTCTGATAGTTTTCAATTTTGAGACTGATTTTTAAATTACAGTACTGCGCTGACAGACTAAGGGAATCAATTTCTACTATTTCCATTAGGGAAGTCTTAAAAATTAATGGATACTTAAACAACTCTGTTAAGTAACATGAGTTTATTCTTAAACCTGACCACCAAGAAAGTAATAAAAGCTACAGCATCTATTCGGTATTACACATTTCCTTATATGATATTACAATGTTTTATTCTCCATATGTTATCTTTCCCTGACTACATGGCAAAATAATTTATAGGATGATTTAGCCTAGGAAGAATTTTCCAAAGATACTATATTAGCAGCAATTAGTTTCCTTACCCAGAACGATGTCTGACAACATCCCTGCTCAACCTTTCTGCCAGGTAAGAACCAATTCGATCCAGTTTCTCTGGAGCAGATACAGCATAAAATGTCAATTTCTCCATATCAGCTTTAACGAGGCCATCCTAAAAATAAAAATAAAAAAAACAAGTGAAATAGGTTATATTTATATTTTCATGCTTATTTTTTGTATTTCTAAGTGTTGCCTGCTTCACATTTCCCCTTTTTGGATTGGTAATTAATCCATATTTACGCTGAACCTTCCTGGATATAGCCTCTTAAGAGCTAATCACCATTCTGGATATGTAGAATTTTCAAAAAGTTAAATAAATGCCCCATTTAGGAAAAGCATTTAAATATGCTTTCACAAGCAATGGATTATTCTAACACCTTCCTTTACAGAAAGATAGCTCAATTAATTGCATATAGTATGTAAGGAATAGAACATATTTTAGTCATTATAAGAAAAGGTTTGGTTATTTGTTCCCCTCATTAGAGCACTCTTTGAAGGCAGAGACTATGACATGTAGACCTCTGCACTCTCGGTATCTACTGTTGGACGTGTTTTGGATATACCACAAGATTTGTTCGTTTAATAAATTAAAAATAAGAAATGTAGTCAACTGGGTTTATGGTTGCCATATGTATGCAAGGTTCATGTAAATCTTTTCTTTTCCTTAAACCTTATTTTACAGATTGCTATTTAAGTAAATCTTATCTAAATACTTGGCAAAAATAAAGATTCTTTCTGTAACCATTCTCTAATTTACCTGCCACCACTCCCATGATCAAAAGTGTTCAAAGCTCCCTCACTGCCTGTAAGTTACAGGGGATAAAGCAGGTGCCTTGTCTGTCATTCACATTCCTCCCTAATCTGCACTCCACCTTATCTTCAGTAATCGTATGTTCCAGATTCCTTAAGGAAATGATCCGAATATTCAGTCTATTAAATGATACTTCTGAAATTTCCAATCAGGAATTGTGTACAATTATCACTCATTACACTTCAATTAGGCTATAGGCACCTTCATTTGAAGGCTCTTGTTCGCAAAGGTATCTCTTACTTTACCATGATTTTTCTCTTGCCGGCAACAAAGAGATTAATCTCTGCTTCTCCAGATGGTGCACATCCTTCAGAGTTCAGCAAATTACATTTCTTCTGAGAATGCTTCACAGAGATTGCCAACCCATGTGATACCTCCCTGATATAAAGGCAGAAACTTTACCACCTGTTTTACTTAACATTTTTCTTACTGATTTATGCATTGTGATTTAATATTTAGTATGCTTTCGCTTTATATCAGTCAAATGGATGGAAAGCTTCTTAAAGGCAGGTACCATATCTTAGAGTTATTTATATGCCATAAATTATCCAGGATATCTCGCAGCCAAAATATTTAATTGATAGGCCTCCTACAAATTGCTGAGTATTTAAATCAGATATGATTAAAAATGAGGTGTATCTCATAAATTAATATCAAGATAACCAAAAGGTTTCTAGGGTTGGCTACATTTTAAAATAAAGCAACTTCTGGAAGTCAAACCCATGTAACACTTTTTTGTCCCTATCCATTTAACACTAGACTAAAGGAGTCTTGGAAAATTTAAGACAGTGTCAAACAAAATCAATCAAAGACAACTGCTTTGAAACCAGTCGTCTTCCACAATAAAGTAACTTTTATAAAAAATTAAAAAGCACTTAAGTAAAAAGAGAACAAACTCTGCCTGGAATATTCTCCCTTTACTTCTCAATTCTCTTCTGAAAATTGTGTGGCCAACCCTATTTATTCTTTGGATCTTAGCCTAGATTTCATTTCCTTCAGGCCTTTCTTCTCCCAAGCCCAGATTAGATATCATTCCTACCTACTCCAGCAGTACCCTGTACTTATTTCTCTATCACAACATATTCTTTCACACAATATTGTAATTGCCAATTTACTTGTCTAGGAGCTTGGCGAGAGCAGAAGACCAAGTCTGTATTCACAGTTGTGTTCTTTTGGCATTTCATACAAATGATCTGACACTAGTTCATAGATTTTTGGTAAGTGAGTATTACTTGAATTTAGGAACTATACAGACTAAAGAACATCATCCGTCCATCATTCTGAATTTATACTTTAATCTAAGAAAAGAATCTGAAAGTCAGACAAGCAAGCATGGATCATTTAAAGGTTAAAAAAAACAGAGTAGTATAAAAATAGTAGTGTACATGATGAGATTTGGGAGTAAAAGTAGAGAAATGAAATTAGGGAAACCTTTAGGGAGGTCAGCAGGGGGGAAGGATGGGTCAGCAAAGAGAAGGATCAGTAGATGTAGATCAAATTACTTTTGGATCTTCAGGGAATATGTTGTCCACCAGGCGTTTGTAGCGAGGACGCAAAGCTGAACAGCAGCAACACACTCCTGTTCAAAAAGAATAAAATCACAAAGTACAGAGATTAATCGTACTGTAAACTGACCTAGAAATTCAAGTTTCTGAATATTTATGGGTTATTTAAAATAAAGGGGGAAAGTTCAAACAGCCAGAAATAGAAAAAGGCATGCAAATTCAATTATTACTTAAGAAGTGAAAAAGTTAAATTTCTCCTCCCCTCCCCAAAGACACCAGGTCAAAATGAACATGCTAATTAATTACTCCAAAGTTTCAAACCAAACTGTCCAAACTGTTTTGGGGCATGTGTGTGTGTACACACATGCATGCACATTCACATAAAACCTGCCCAATTCATCCTATAAAGCATATACACAACTGGTACCCCACCTTGCCTCCCTTCTGGTCTCATTTCCTACTACTCTCTGCAGCCCCTACCCCTACCTCCACCTCCCTCACCCCCACTTTTCCTGCCCAGCCCAATCCACTCAGCTCCAGCTACAATGGTCTTAAAATGGCAGTTCGCTCCTAGTGTAGCTGGTGAAAACAGTTAACACCTGTATCTATAAGATGCATCATACAAAGGAACCACAAGAGTGAGGGAGAATCAACATCAAGGGAAAGTCCAGGAATTTCAAAAAATGCTCAAAGGCTGCTCTATACATTTTCAGTTGTTGGCATCTTGGAAAGGGTCAAGGATTTGGATTAGAAGACCTGGGTTCATTCCAATTGTTTCACTTAAATGGCTACATGACCTTGGGTAACGCACATCAACTCTCTGGAAAGAACTATGTAAGTAGGAGGGATCCATTTTCTTGTCCTACAAACTAATAACTTAATGGGAATGCTGGTCTTGAGCCATTATAAAATTCTTCCCATGATTTATGAAACTGGGGTATGTGTGTCTGTGTGTAAGTGTGCACTTGTATGTATTTAGAAACCAAAATATGGTATGAGAGAACACTTAAGCTAGAAGTTAAGAGAACGCAGACTTCAGCAGACTTCTATTATCTTATTGAGTAATGTTATTCAACAGACAACCTCTCCAGACCTCACTCTGCTCATGAAGTATACATGACTCATGCATGCAGTCATACACCACGTCAAGTTAACTGCCCAACAGGCCCAAACATATAAGACTGAGTCCAGATTTGTCATAGAATGGAGCCATTATATTGATAAAAACAAGACAGAATTAAGACATGTACAGCATCTTTAGTTATCATAAAGCAGTGTGCATACATTATTTAACATTTCCAGCAAATTTGTTAGGTATTATTATCACTACTACTTTACAAGAGTGGAAACTGTAGCAGAACTGACCAAGTAACTTACTCAACAGCAATGGCTGGGTGAGAAACCAATGTCTAACTCTGAAACCTCATGCTCTTTCCACAAACCCAGAGATATTAGTGGTCAAATCAATCAACATCCAAATATTTCATCTGCACCTGCTATGTCCCTAGCCACCATCAGTGGCTAGATGCCACAGATACAAGAAAGTATAAGAGACAAGATCCCTGCCCTTGAGAAGTTCATAAACTTGTTATTAAAAAAAAATAGTGAATAATTCAGCAATATATACATAGGCACTACATGCTGATAATGTAAAATGTTATACATTGTTCAGGATGTTTTCTACTTTAATAGAAGAAAAAATTCCAAAGAGTCCATTAGGGAATTTTTTTCAGACTAACACCAAAATACCTGAACTCTTTTTAAAGTCCAAAAGCAAAACACAGGCTAGATTACTAGAAAGAAAAACAAGGGTAAAAGCCAAGTAAGCAAAAGTCATATCTCTGTGTCAACTATACCTAATATAAAAATACTTCAGATGAATATTAATACACTGAAATAAATTAAAATCAAATATGTATCAAGTGATTAACTTATATAGAGCACTGAGCTAGGAACTGCAATGATGAAAGAAGCTTATAACCTGATAAGAAGATTAGGATGAATACTCTGCTATCACTAACACAAGGCCAAATATAGTAAATTCAAATTGCTATTATGGCAAAGAGAGAATGGAACTGAAAAACAAGTCCCAAAGCTTCAAGTTTCCTGTCAGAATGGTAAATTATGTAATTTTCAATAGGTAAGAAAGAATTCTTAATAAGGTATTATGTCTCACATTGATACTTTCTGATATTATACACTGCTTTTAGTTTAAAGAGGCTTCCAAAAAATGGGGACTTGAAATACACATAATATCCAGTTCCCACTTTCAGGAAGCTTAGGTGTACTGGAAGAGACAGATGAGTAAAAAGACATAGGTAGCATGGGGTTAAAGGGCAGGGGCTCTGGGGTCACACCGACCGTGGTGAACCCAAGGTCTCTCACTGTCCACCTAGGAAGGCACGTTACCTTCTCTTATTTTACCTACATTTCCTTATCAGTTAAATGGGTGTAATAACGCCTTCTTCATATTTATTGGGAAAATGAAATAAAACTATATGTAAAGTTCTTATTAAGGGTGTAATACACAGTAAGCATTCAATAAAATGGTAGTTATTACTAGTAACACTGTAAGTACTTATAATCGGGGTAAGCAGAGGTGCTTGAGGGCCCTTGAGATAGTATTGCCAACAACGTGACAACCTTTGCTGAGAATTAATCATCTAAAAATCCAACAAACTTTACATGTGGTTCACAACAAGCCTTCAATAACAAGAGGAGAACCAGTGGGGTAACTGCTATTTTCTGAACGTGATGTGTGCAGCACTACACTAAGTACTTTACAGCATCATTCATATACTCCTACGGCAGCTCTCTGAGGTGCTATTTTCAGCTTTGTGTGATAAACGAGGAAACAGAGGCTAAGGGAGGCCCATTTGTCCCATATCATACAGCCGGTAAGAAGAGGAGCTGAGATTCCAAGCAGATCTGATGACTTTAAAGGGTAACTGCCACTCTGAATTCAAGCACCAGACAATTTCTACATTACTTTAAACATTTTAGCTCTCCACAAACCATTACCCATGAACATGACTGCAGGAATGAGTCTGGCTAACAGATGAGGAATGCACTGCCATGGAGGGAAATAAACAATCACAGTGAGCTTCTCCAGGAGGTTCAAAACGAAACAAAACAAAAACAACTTCTTGACCACTTACTATGCATGAAAACTTACCAACTACAGAGAAGACAGATGAAACTAGATTTGAAAGCTTCAATTTACTCAGGTTTCTATAAAATGATAACATACTGAAGGTAATACAAGGTGAAAGTGAGTGGTAACAGTAATCACAAAAGAAAGAACTCTATTTTAAATAAGACAATTCTGTACTTATAAACACCACAAGAACAAGTAAAATAAAATCATTGGACCTACTGAGGCACAGAAATGTGGGTGACTCCCTTGCTGAAGTCAGTTCATAAGGCTTTTCGAGTTCAGCTGCAGGTACCTGAACATAGTCCTTCATGTTGTAGGAGATGATTTTCTAGCTGATCTTCCTGCTTAGATCCTTTTACCTACTGTGCAGGAAGCACCTAGTTCACTTTACTTGTAATTAATTAGCAGAAGGTTCTAATACACTGTAACTTAGCTAACGTGTTGACATCAAATGTAAAGCTATGGAGAACTTGATAATATCCCTATCAAATTCTGCTGACAAGGCCAAACAGCTTAAACAAGATACTATTAAAGTATTGTATTGCTAGTTTACTAAATATAGATTTTCATATAGTTTGAATAAGAAAATAAACTTATATGGTTTTCTTAAAGCATTCCTTTAATTCCTCCTCATCCTAGCTTCTGATCCCTTCCAACACACTCCTCAGTTTTCAACTGCTTCCCAACCTCGTCTTGTCCAAAGGAAAAAGGGGCTAAGCATATCACAAGAAAGCCTCAAGCAACTGGCAGGTCTAAGCAATATGAATTCTTCCTTTAAATTTAATTCTAACACATAAAGGACAAGGTAATTCACCATTCTCCTCCTGCAGCATATGGAATTTAGAACCCTACGTATGATACAGCAGGAGGAGGAACAGGAAGTCTCAAGTAGGTAAGTGAACTATGGAAAAATGGAACTGGGGCATAGCTGGAAAGAAAAATTATGACCCAAAAAAAAGTACCAAGCTGCATATTACAGTGGTGTGCACACAGGCTCATGGGGCAACCTGTTCAATAATGCTCTCTGAGCCTTAGTGAGGAAACAGAAAAATCCTACCCATCTCTCAGGGTTAGGAGTACTAAATCAATATAAAAAATTGCCTGGAATGTAGAAGCCACTTTAAAAACATTATATATATATATATAAAAACCTTTTGGAATTTTTTTTTTTTTTGGTAAATTCTGCTCTCCTAAATTAACCATTTCTTCTTTAAAGACACCCAAGACACCATGTGGATTCACCAGCATCTCCTAGTCCTCGCCTCAGGCAGGAGTGAAATGTATTGACCTCTATCGTCCTCCTTCTTTCATGGTGAGGTGTCAGAAATAATTTCCAACCCGTCCTGATCCAACAGGCATTCACAGAAGGACTTGAGTAGCTGCACAGAAAACCTCATGGCTGAGCTGACAGAAGCCATGGATCGGGTACATGGGCATACAGGGATGCTGGGAGAATTCTGCTTAATGGGGCCAATAATCTAAGTGGTTGGTCCACCAGTGAGGACTCCTAGTTTGTGATGACATTTGCTTTCCTATGCAGCTTTGTAAGTCTGGGGGTTTGGATAATTCATTAAGACCCCTTTTAAAATAAGTTACTTATGCTTTCAACTAACTATATTACCAATGATAATTTAAATCTAACTGGAAATAGTAATATCTCCAGTATTAAATTATTAATAATTACACTATTAATGTCTATTATTAAACACCATCATGGCACTGGGTACTTGGGAAAAAGCTATCCTCTAAAACAAAAATAATGAAGTTGAAGAATGTTTAGATCTTATGATGGGAACCAACTGTATGATTTTAAATTAGGTTTGTCTCATGATCTATTAAAGGAGAAATTAACAGTATCTATAACTTCTACAAAACAATTATATTATCTCTGTTAATTCTAACATGTAATGCATTAGGAATTCTCTGGCATATTTAGGGCTTTCTAAGTGTCATACTTTCCAATGGGAATGGCTATGATTACTGGATTTTAGTCTTTATGATATTTCTATCATTGTATCTATAACAAATTATTGTACTTATTTATACACATGTCTGTCTTTCCCCCCTGAAAATGAGTCACTCCAACATAAAGCCCATATGGTTTGTTCATTGTTGTGCGTGTCTGGAATATAGCAGACATTCACAAAAAATGTTCCTTCACTAAATGAATTTGGACCCAAAGTTCACTGGTAAACAAAATGAATTTAATATCTGTTGATATGTGCTATAAAAATCAAAATGATAAAGTACACTGTCCACCACAAAATACTAAATAAATGCCAGGACAATGTAATTTCTCCAGCGAACAGCTGACAGTGTCAAATGAATCACTCTAAACAATTCATGCTTTATTTTTAGGCCTAGTGGAAGCTATCAGTAATCAAGGTGAAAAGAGCGTGTTTTACTATTAGAAGATTTAAAAAATTCACTACTTCAAGACCTCGAGCTCTATGGTATCCAAAGCCCTTTAAAAGAGTCTGCATCAGGGCTTCCCTAGTGGCGCAGTGGTTGAGGGTCCGCCTGCCAATGCAGGGGACACGGGTTCATGCCCCGTTCTGGGAAGATCCCACATGCCGTGGAGCGGCTGGGCCCGTGAGCCATGGCTGCTGAGCCTGTGCGTCCAGAGCCTGTGCTCCGCAATGGGAGAGGCCACAACAGTGAGAGGCCCACGTACCGCAAAAAAAAAAAGAGTCTGCATCACATATATTCTCTTCAAGGTTAAAATTAAAAGTCAAGTTATTCATTCAGTTAGTGTCAGAACAAGACATTCACTTCACACAATTAAAAGATTTAGTAATATTACAATCCCACTCACACATATCCCTCCCAAGTACTGAACACTTAATATGTAGATTTACATATACCATACACACACATATAGACACCACATATAAAGCCTGTAATACGGGTGTTATTCCTGCACTTCAACACATGCACAAGGTACTGTTAAGAGCCACAGAGGATCAAAAAGGTAACTATCTACTTGAAAAGACAAAGGTTTAAAAATTGAAATTTAAAACAAGATTTGGACAACACTGGAGGACAAGGGACATCTAATGTCAAATGGACCACATGGCCATAGGGCCACAGAAGTTGAGAGAAGAAAGAAAGCACTCCCAGGTCAAATGAAGGGAGGTTTTGTGAAGGACATAGGATTTGAGCTGAGGGCTCCCCCTGAAGAACAAGTAGACTGAACTATAAGGATACACTGAAGACAGTGGAGGACAATGACAGGCAGATGGAACAGTGCAAGTTTCACTGTGGAGGACGCTGCATGGAAAACCCAAAAGGCGTTTTCTAATGACCCAGAGCTTAGAAAGGAAGGAACATAGAAGGCGGCACAAAGGAAGCATCAAAAGGGTTTGGTGACTAATTAGACAGGGGTCAAAGTGAAATGGGAACAAAATAGTCTTATCTTTAGGAAAGTGTTCCTTTTGAAAGGATTCTAATCCATTAGAGGAGTATTTTATTACATGATTCTTTCCGCATGTAATTCTATACGTTCTCTCCTTTCATTCTCAATTTCACTACTTGTTCTTTATTCCCAGGCACATAAACTTCATGGAAAAGAGGACAACAAAGGCAGTAAATGGAATTAAAGTTCCAATTCTTTTTTAAAAGATGGTCTTTCCACTGCATTGCAATACTTGCCTCTACAAAAGGCATAACATGGACAAAACTCTGCACACTTCACAAAACTACTCTGAGGGCTTCCCTGGTGGCGCAGTGGTTGAGAGTCCGCCTGCCGATGCAGGGAACACGGGTTCGTGCCCCAGTCCGGGAAGATGCCACATGCCGCGGAGCGGCTGGGCCTGTGAGCCATGGCCGCTGAGCCTGCGCGTCTGGAGCCTGTGCCCCGCAACAGGAGAGGCCACAACAGTGAGAGGCCCGTGTAACAACAACAACAAAAAAAACGAAAAACAAAACAAAACAAAATACTACTCTGAGATACTCTCTGTAGGGAAAAAATAGCATTTTGCTGCGTCAACTAGTGATCAGTCTGTACTCAACACATTTTTCCCCCACTATCACAATTTTAAAGGAAAAAAATATATTAGGCATTGTCCTACTTACAGTCAATTTACAGATTTATACATAGACTTTACAGTATACTATCATACTTAACTGAAAAAAAAATATTACTCAATAGAGTTACACAAGGACAAGAGCAATAAAATACAGAATAATCATGGCTTTTAGAAAATCTAATCCTGCAAGATTGCATTTGAAAACCTTTTGGAATCCTCATATGAAAAAACAAATAACACAAACATTAAAATAAGGAAATACAATTCTCTATTCATTTCATCTGATGTTGGCTTAGTTTGCAAAACAAATAAGAAAGGATCCACTGGATGACACAGAAACCAGAGCTGCAACAGGAAAACAGGAAAAAAAAAGTACTCACACCTCTGTCCCCACCACCATTAGGACATAATGTATGGTTCATCCCTACTTCTAAGACCATATGACCAGATGCTGCGTGCCACAGACCTTCTTCAAGTGCACTCAGTGGTGGTCTTGGAAGGGAGTACACAGCATTCCCGTGTCCCCATCTCCGGAGGTAAGAAATTAGATGAGGCAGAACTGAAAACTGAAATAGTATGTGATTCCCTTTTTTGTTTAATAGATAAAATACTGACTAAAGGTCCTCTATGATAATGTCAGTAGAACTGTTAAGAATTACAAAAGGAATCACATTTTCTCCAGATGTAATTGTTTAAAAAAGCATGTGAACAACAACTTTCCTCTTGAATCCACACCATGGTACTATTATATTGATAATTATTTTGCACAATTAATATGTTTGGGGGGAAGAGAGAATTATGTAATGGTCAAAGATAAATTTAAGGATTATGATTAAGATAGAAGAAGAAGGGCATAAGGCAAATCAGAGTACGTAAAATTTATAACGTAACTGAGAAGGTAAAGTACTAAAGCACAAATGTGTTTTAAGAGTCCTATTTAAAACACAGTCTAACAAAAACTCTAGCTGACAAAAAACCCTTTATCTTCAAAAGGAGATTTAACACCCAGCTAGGGAAACAGTTGGCAAAGTATTTGAGGGCTCCGACAGTTTCCATCTCTGTAGTATATTTCAACAAACCAATCTTTGGAGCTTTGTACAAAAACTTACTTTCCACTTCTCAGAGCAAATCTTGGTAAATATGTAATATGACAAAGCTAGCCAAAGAGTACAGGAGTATCCTACATTAAGAAGGAAATGTGTTCTTCAAAGATAAACAAAAACTGAGATCAGTGTATATCTAAATTCCTTTACTATGGAAAAGAACAAAAGAAACTGAACTTACAACTTTCCCTTTAGTTAGAACTTCTTGTAAAGAACCCTTAACATGAACAAATGTTCATGGAACACCATGGAATATTGTTTTCTTATGTGTCCTTGAACATTGTTTTTCTTATATCAATGCCTAGACATAAGCTAATGGCCTAAGAATTCTCTCTCACCCATTTAGAATCCATTTTGAAAGGGCAAAATTTTCTTGAGACAGCCAAAACCTTCTATTGTATAGTTCAAAAATAAGATTAAAATAAGTTAAAAATTCCCCATTTAAAAAAACACAAATTCTCAATAAAAATAAAGATGCTATTAGTGCTACTTGTTAGAGGACAACAAAACTTCAGGGTGTAGGAATCCTCACATTAGAAATCAAAATACAGAAAGAGCCACTAACATTAACACAGCAAAGACAAACTTACAGAGCCTCAGAAGGACCTCTATGGATAAGTAAAGGCAAGAACTCCATTTGCAAATCACTGATTCAGATGGTTGTGAGGCCCAGGGATGCTTAAGTGATTTAGCATCTCTAGAGTGACTTGAGGATGCTATTAATAATTATGCCAGGACCAGTGATATAAATCTTGGCAGTCACAGGCAACCTAGGACCTAGGATTATCCTTATTCTCTTAGATGGAGTATTGGGACATGTCTAAAGGCATCAAACAAAGTAGACAAGTTTTCAGTTATAGCTACAAAATGAGGAAAAGCAACAACAATCCAGCCAAGGAAGATAAAGAAAAAGGTAAGGAAAAAAAAAAAAAGAAACATAGAACATTGGTTAAAAAAATAATAATAACTTAAGAGTTTACCTGGCTTTAATTTTTCTGGTATATAATAACTACAATCATAATATATCAAATGATGTAATAATTTTTGTTATTAACTGGTAAATTCCCTGCACATCTGTAATTAATGTGCTATCAAATGCCTACTACAGTCAAGGTACGAAGCTAGGGACTGTGATGGGATGTGTGAATAAGTCACAAAACTGGTTCCTAACATGAAGACCTTTAAAATATAACAAAACTGTTTTTTGTTTTTCGTTATTTTTTAGATTCCATATATGTGTTAGCATACGGTATCTGTTTTTCTCTTCCTCGGGGCAGGACAGGAATAAAGATGCAGACGTACAAAATGGACTTGAGGACACAGGGATGGGGAAGGATAAGCTGGGACAAAGTGAGAGAGTGGCATGGACATATACACACTACCAAATGTAAAATAGAGAGCTAGTGGGAAGCAGCCGCATAGCACAGGGAGATCAGCTCGGTGCTTTGTGACCACCTAGAGGGGTGGGATAGGGAGGGTGGGAAGGAGATGGAAGAGGGAGGGGATATGGGGATATGTGTATATGTATAGCTGATTCACTTTGTTATACAGAGGAAACTAACACACCATCGTAAAACAATTATACTCCAATAAGGATGTTAAAAAATTTTTTTTAAATATCAAGCAACAACAACAAAAAATACTAACAAAATTGTAAGAAATCAATACTACAGAAAACAAGATGAGTATTCCTTTACTAAAAAGAAAAGGCAGATGCAAACAAAACCATAATGGCAAGTAACCAAATTCACCCTCAATCTCCAGGTAGAATTATATATATCGAATTATGCTGATGTTTCTACCACACTCTTAACACAAACGTTCTCTCTAGGGAACAGTTAGAACACCCTCAACTTCCCTAACTAAAACAACACTCTCAACTCTTCTGCTTTTATGATGTGAATGTGTTTATTACTCTCTTTTGATAAAAGGTTACCTCATAAGAAATCCTACCTAAGTAAACTGTGTTTCCATAGTACAATGCTTTCCTTAGGGTTCTATGAGGCATCTGAAAAAGAGTCTACTGGAATATATGTTTTTAACTGAATACTCCCTGGTCCCAGCCAGGACCTTCTGAGTCAGTCTCTAGAGATGGGATACCAGAATTCCTATTTCTAGAAAAAACCCCCGCTTCCTACTATGACCATTCAAGTTCTCAAGAACCACTCCCCTTGCATAATGATTTAAAGAACTACGTATATGATTTTTTCTTATTGTGTACTTGAGGTACGCAGGACATTGTACTTACTACCTAATTTACGCAATGGATAAAAAATTATAATACTGGCGGCATCTTAAGTTCATCTAATACATTATAATAAATGAATCATATAAAGCACCATTTATGAGACCAAATGAATGACAGAGATGATAAATGCTAGGGCATTTGGAAACAACGTCACAGAAGATACTGACCTGATAGAACTTCACTGCCAACAGTGCACTGGTATTCGTGGCTGAGGTCTCTAGAACTTCCCCATCACTGTGAGATGCCACCACCATACCTCCCTGTGGACTAGATTTTCTAAGCAACTTACGTTAAGTGAATACTTGGCAGCCCCATGCTGGAGGTAAATCAGGGCGAGGCACTAAATGGCCTTTAAAATCCTAAATCAAGTACTGGAGCAAAGGAAAACAAATTACCATGATCAGACGTCACACATGATTTTCTAAAATATGACCACAGCTTTGAAATTTCCCCTTTTCCTAAAAGACTGCTCCGGTATGCTTCTCTGTATTTCATGCCACTTTATCCTTAAAATGATCAGTCCTTGGAATTTATTTTACATGCAATAGCTAAAGAATGAGCTATACAGTTTGGAAAAATTTTCTATTCTCCCGACCTACCTTTCCCAGAGAAAATTTCTATTATAAGGAGGAAGGGTGACTTATTTTACTGGTGAGTCTGGACAAAGGAACTGAGCGTGCCTTGAAACATAAGCTCCGGATATGTATCCTTAGCACTTATGCAATGCCCAGCACATAGAGAGAGTGCATATCTGTTTGTTGAATGAATGAACAGTGCACTCTCAAAGGTTTCTCTTTCAAATCTGCATTCTGCAAGTCACTCTTTCTGCCTCTACGTGATCAGTATATTCGGTCCTGGAAGGCTGTCTCTACGTGGCCACTAGGGGGTTACCCAGAAGTCTAACTCAAGAGTGTCCTCCTTGCAGAAGGCTGGTAAGTGCATTTGCTCTGCCAACCTGGAACGTCCCTTAGACACATCGCTGGAAAGTCTAGATTTAGCTGGAAAGTAAGTGGGAAGCCTGATGATAGACAAAAGTCAAACCATATTTTCTGACCCGGCTTTACTAGTAATAAAGCTCATATTTTGACTTTTATCAGTCTGATATTTATATTTCTCTCAATTGGTTCCAAATTCAGAGGGGAACAAGGGTGCAACTGCTACAGTCTTAAAATCAACAGATATATCTACTTGGAAAAAACACACACACAATCACATTAATTCTTTTAGCAAGGTTTTCATGAGACCTGCCATGCCCCAGGCACTAGGCTAAATGCAGGGAAGACAAATACAGGTCGCAGTCCCTGGCCTTCAGGAGCTCATAGTCTGATAAGAGAAGATAATCACATACAAAGAGAATCATAACTCTATGTGACAACAGCTATGACAGAAGAGACTGCTATAGGAGAACAGTAGTGCAGCCCTAACCTTCCTGCAAGAAGTAATAACTAAACTAAGTCTTGAATAAGAAGTAGGAATTCAGCAAAGGGGGGAGGATTATCATTCTAGGTGGAGAGAGCCACATGTTAAGAACAAGAGTGTAGTTTTAATTTGCAAACAAACATAAAGTTCTGCAATATGAGAGAAATGGCTAGACAAACTTGTAGGAAGCCGACTTGGAGACCAACTGAACTTAGAAGGTACAAAGAGGGAGGAGTCAAAAGGAACAGACAGGGTAGTCTGGACAAGTGGTTGGATGGTGGTGTCCAATAAGGAACAGAGGAAGACAAATTTGGGGGTAGGAGGAAGTATCAAAAAGAGAATAAATT
This sequence comes from Aethalodelphis obliquidens, assembly GCF_003676395.1. Taxonomy (NCBI): domain Eukaryota; kingdom Metazoa; phylum Chordata; class Mammalia; order Artiodactyla; family Delphinidae; genus Aethalodelphis; species Aethalodelphis obliquidens. The sequence continues at coordinate 8,643,839 of NW_020837985.1, read as the reverse complement.
TTCTTTTGCACAGGTTAAACTTGAGGTTACAAACCTGAAAGTGGGACATCCTGTAGTAGGCAAGTGATCTAGACTAGAAATATAAATTTAAGAACCAAAAGCATATAAATGATAGCAAAAGCAACTAGTTTGAGTAGCTAAGGTCGTCAAAGAAAAATAGGATGTAATTGGGGAGAGAATCCTGGGGAAAGCAAACATTTAAATAATGACTGGCAGAGAAGGAAGTGAAAGGGAAGATATTTAAAGAAATAGGAAGAAAACTACAAAAAGAGTAGTGTTAGAGAAAACAAAGGAGAGTTTTCCAAATCCTATACCTTCTATAAAAGTACCAATTACATAGATAAAGTAAGAACTCCAAAAATAAATAAATAAATAAGAAAGACTCCAAGAATGAGGAAACAGCAGAAAAAGAAATTAAGAGCATTTTTAAAAACAAGTAAACTGAAAATCTCAGACTTTACAGTAATATAAATTAAAATTTCAAGATATGTTAAATATTTTAACCCAAACTAAATCAAAGCAGTGGCAGTTTCAAAATATCCAGAATGAAACTCACTGTTTTACAGACTCTACACTTGATGTGGGAAAAAATTAAGAGACTAATCACATAATTTACAATGATTATAGGCTCTTATTAAAAATAAAATGATGGATAATATGAAATATCCCTTAAAAGGATCTAGTAATGTATTTCATTACTATTTTAATCAGTTTTTAGTAAGATACAAGTCTCCTATCTGAAATACAGAACTAGATGATGTTCTATAATTTTTAGTAAATAATGAAGGATAAAATAATTGATTAGAATGAGATAATCGCAAAATAAAAGTTCTACTAAAATAAAGATTGGGGCTTCCCCGGTGGCGCAATGGTTGAGAGTCCGCCTGCCGATGCAGGGGACGCAGGTTCGTGCCCCAGTCCTCCGGGAGGGTCCCACGTGCCGCAGAGCGGCTGGGCCCGTGGGCCATGGCCACTGGGCCTGCACGTCCACAGCCTGTGCTCCACAACGGGAGAGGTCACAACAGTGAGAGGCCCGCGTACCGCAAAAAAAATGAATTGCTGTTGGATTTGACTAACTGTAGATAGACTGTGGTATGGTAGATTTGAAGGCTACCAAATGCAATTCATAATGCTTAACAAAAATTTTCATTCTTTGAGTTTGAAGAAATGTTTAGCACAGAATGTATCATGTAGTAAATGTCAAAATATCAGGTACTACCCAAATACTTAAAAGACATCATGTAAAAAAAAGGACTAGTCTGTAATGCTCTCAAAGAATAGAACTTCGATAAAAGTAGTCAAAATAACTGAGAACTCTCTGAGAGCTTCCAAACAGGATCATCTGTCAGTTGCTGTCCAGATTCAAACTAGAGGTTAGATTAAGTAATCTAAGATTCCTTCTAATTCTAAATGCACATGACATTCCAACTCAGCTGCAAAACAAATATTAATGAATACCAATTATGTGGAAAGTACTATACAAGGTATTGTGGAAGGTACAGAAAAGACCAGCAATGGAAACTATTATTTAACAAGGACTCATATGCTTTGATACTTCCCTTCTAAATTAACTTGCTTTGCAGGTAATAAGGAAGTCTACTTAACTTCTTGGTAAACAAAACACTTTACACTAAAACGAGATGAATATTTAAAGTTCAAACCTTGACACCTTCACAGAAAGACAAGATGAAAAGGCAGAGGGCTATGTACCAGATGAAGGAAGAAGATAAAACCCCAGAAAAACAACTAAATGAAATGGAGATAGGCAAGTTTCCAGAAAAAGAATTCAGAATAATGATAGTGAAGATGATCCAGGACCTCGGAAAAAGAATGGAGGCAAAGGTCGAAAAGATGCAAGAAATGTTTAACAAAGATCTAGAAGAATTAAAGAACAAACAAATACAGATGAACAATACAATACTGAAATGAAAAATACACTACAAGGAATCAATAGCAGAATAACTGAGGCAGAAGAACGGATAAGTGAACTGGAAGACAGAATGGTGGAATTCACTGCTGTGGAACAGAATAAAGAAAACAGAATGAAAAGAAATGAAGACAGCCTAAGAGACCTCTGGGACAACATTAAATGCAACAACATTTGCATTATAGGGGTCCCAGAAGGAGAAGAGAGAGAGAAAGAACCCAAGAAAATATTTGAAGAGATTATAGTCGAAAACTTCCCTAACATGGGAAAGGAAATAGCCACCCAAGTCCAGGAAGTGCAGCAAGTCCCATACAGGATAAACCCAAGGAGAAACATGCCGAGACACATAGTAATCAAATTGGCAAAAATGAAAGACAAAGAAAAATTATTAAAAGCAGCAAGGGAAAAACAACAAATAACATACAAGGGAACTCCCATAAGGTTAACAGCTAATTTCTCCTCAGCAGAAACTCTACAAGCCAGAGGGAGTGGCATGATATACTTAAAGTGATGAAGGGGAAGAACCTACAACCAAGATTACTCTACCCAGCAAGGATCTCACTCCGATTCAATGGAGAAATGAAAGCTGCAGTAGCAATACTCATATCAGATAAAATAGACTTTAAAATAAAGAATGTTGGGGGCTTCCGTGGTGGCGCAGTGGTTGAGAGTCCGCCTGCCAATGCAGGAGACACGGGTTCGTGCTCCGGTCTGGGAAGATCCCACATGTCGCGGAGCGGCTGGGCCCGTGAGCCATGGCCGCTGATCCTGCGCGTCCGGAGCCTGTGCTCCACAACAGTGAGAGGCCCGCATACCACAAAAAAAAAAAAAAAAAGAATGTTACAAGAGACAAGGAAGGACACTATGTAATGACCAAGGGATCAATCCAAGAAGATATAACAATTATAAATATATATGCACCCAGCATAGGAGCACCTCAATACATAAGGCAATTGCTAACAGCTCTAAAAGAGGAAACCAACAGTAACACAATAATAGTGGGGGACTTTAACACCTCACCTACACCAATGGAGAGATCATCCAAACAGAAAATTAACAAGGAAACACAAGCTTTAAATGACACAATAGACCATATAGATTTAAGTGATATTCATAGGACATTCCATCCAAAAACAGCAGATTACACTTTCTTCCCAAGTGCACATGGAACACTCTCCAGGATAGATCACATCTTGGGTCACAAATCAAGCCTCAGTAAATTTAAGGAAACTGAAATCATATCAAGCATCTTTTCTGACCACAACGCTATGAGATTAGAAATCAATTACAAGGAAAAAAAGTAAAAAACACAAACACATGGAGGCTAAACAATACGTTACTAAAGAACCAAGAGATCACTGAAGAAATCAAAGAGGAAATCAAAAAATACCTAGAGACAAATGACAATGAAAACACAAAAATCCAAAACCTATGGGATGCATAAAAAGCAGTTCTAAGAGAGAAGTTTATAGCAATACAAGCCTTCCTCAAGAAACAAGAAAAATCTCAAATAAACAATCTAACGTTCTACCTAGAGGAACAAGAGAAAGAACAAACAGAACCCAAACTTATCAGAAAGAAAGAAATCATAAAGATCAGAGCAGAAGTAAATGACATAAAAACAAAGAAAACAATAGCAAAGATCAATAAAACTAAAAGCTGGTCCTTTGAGAAGATAAACAAAATTGATAAACCATTAGCCAGACTCATCAAGAAAAAGAGGGAGAGGGCTCAAATCAATAAAATTAGAAATGAAGGAGAAGTTACCACAGAGATGGCAGAAATACAAAGCATCCTAAGAGACTACTACAAGCAACTCTATGCCAATAAAATGGACAACCTGGAAGAAATGGACAAATTCTTAGAAAGGTATAACCTTCCAAGACTGAACCAGGAAGAAACAGAAGATATGACCAGACCAATCACCATTAATGAAATTGAAACTTTCATTAAACTGATTAAAAATCTTCCAACAAACAAAAGTCCAGGATCAAATGGCCTCACAGGTGAATTCTATCAAACATATAGAGAAGAGCTAACACCCATCCTTCTCAAACTCTTCCAAAAAATTGCAGAGGAAGGAAAACTCCCAAACTCATTCTATGGGGCCACCATCACCCTGATACCAAAACCAGACAAAGATACTACAAAAAAAGAAAATTACAGACCAATATCACTGGTGAATATAGATGCAAAATCCTCAACAAAATACGAGCAAACACAATCCAACAACACATTAAAAGGATCATACACCATGATCAAGTGGGATTTATCCCAGAGATGCAAGGATTCTTCAGTATACGCAAATCAATCAATGTGATACACCATACTAACAAATTGAAGAATAAAAACCATATGATGATCTCAATAGATGCAGAAAAATCTTTTGACAAAATTCAACACCCATTTATGATAAAAGCTCTCCCAAAAGTGGGCATAGAGGGAACCTACTTCAACATAATACAGGCCATATACGACAAACCCACAGCAAACATCATTCTCAATGGTGAAAAACTGAAAGCATTTCCTCTAAGATCAGGAACAAGACAAGGATATCCACTCTCACCATTATTATTCAACATAGTTTTGGAAGTCCTAGCCATGGCAATCAGAGAAGAAAAAGAAATACAAATTGGAAAAGAAGAAGTAAAACTGTCACTGTTTGCAGATGACATGATACTATACATAGAGAATCCTAAAGATGCTACCAGAAAACTACTAGAGCTAATCAACAAATTTGGAAAAGCTGCAGGCTACAAAATTAATGCACAGAAATCTCTTGCATTCCTATACACTAATGATGAAAAATCTGAAAGAGAAATTAAGGAAACACTCCCATTTACCATTGCAACAAAAAGAATAAAACACCTAGGAATAAGCCTACCTAGGGAGACAAAAGACCTGTATGCAGAAAACTATAAGACACTGATGAAAGAAATTAAAGATGATACCAACAGTTGGAGAGATATACCATGTTCTTGGATTAGAAGAATCAATATTGTGAAAATGACTATACTACCCAAAGCAATCTACAGATTCAGTGCAATCCCTATCAAATTACCAGTGGCATTTTTTACAGAACTAGAACAAAAAAATCTTAAAATTTGTATGGAGACACAAAAGACCCTGAATAGCCAAAGCAGTCTTAAGAGAAAAAACGGAGCTGGAGGAATCAGACTCCCTGACTTCAGACTATATTACAAAGCTACAGTAATCAAGACAATATGGCACTGGCACAAAAACAGAAATATAGATCAATGGAACAGGATAGTAAACCAAGAGTTAAACCCATGCACATATGGTCACCTTATCTTTGATAAAGGAGGCAAGAGTTTACAAAGGAGAAAAGACAGCCTCTTTAATAAGTGGTGCTGGGAAAACTGGGCAGCTACATGTAAAAGAATGAAGTTGGAACACTCCCTAACACCATACACAAAAATAAACTCAAAATGAATCAAAGACCTAACTGTAACACCGGACACTATAAAACTTAGAGGAAAACATAAGAACACTCTTCGACATAAATCACAGCAAGATTTTTTTTGACCCACCTCCTAGAGTAATGGAAATAAAAACAAAAATAAACAAATGGAACCTAATGAAACTTAAAAGCTTTTGCACAGCCAAGGAAACTATAAAGAAGACGAAAAGACAACAGTCAGAATGGGAGAAAATATTTGCAAACGAATCAATGGACAAAGGATTAATCTTCAAAATATGTAAACAGCTCATGCAGCTCAATATCAAACAAACAAACAACCCAATCCAAAAATGGGCAGAAGACCAAAACAGACATTTCTCCAAAGAAGACATACAGATGGCCAAGAGACCCATGAAAAGATGCTCAACATCACTAATTATCAGAGAAAAGAAAATCAAAATTACAACGAGGTATCACTTCACACTGGTTAGAATGGGCATCGCCAGAAAATCTACAAACAACAAATTCTGGAGAGGGTGTGGAGAAAAGGGAACCCTCTTGCAATGCTGGTGGGAATGTAAATTGATACAGCCACTATGGAGAACAGTACAGAGGTTCTTTAAAAACTAAAAATAGAATTACCATATGACCCAGCAATCCCACTACTGGGCATATACCCAGAGAAAAGCATAATTCAAAAAGACACATGCACCCCAATGTTCACTGCAGCACTATTTACAATAGCCAGGTCATGGAAGTAATCTAAATGCCCATCAACAGACGAACGGATAAAGAAGATGTAGTACGTATACAGAATGGAATATTACTCAGCCATAAAAAGGAACAAAATTGGGTCATTTGTAGAGACTTGGATGCATCTAGAGACTATCATACAGACTGAAGTAAGTCAGAAAGAGAAAAACAAATATTGTATATTAACGCATATATATGGAACCTAGACAAATGGTACAGATGAACTGGTTTGCAGGGCAGAAATTGAGACACAGAAATAGAGAAAGAAACGTATGGACACCAAGGGGGGAAAGTGGCGGGGTGGATGGGGGTGGTGGTGTGATGAATTGGGTGATTGGGACTGACATGTATACACTGATGTGTATAAAATGGATGACTAATAAGAAGAAAATAATAATAAATAAATAAAGTTCAAACCTTGACTCACAATAAAAGCTTTCTATTTCTCCTCAGAAGCTGTCTGACTGTGACATTTCCAATTTGTGAAAGTTAAAAAAAAAAAAAAAAGAAAACAAAACTGACATTTTCCAAATGCCTCTGAAAAGGCTGTGAGGTTTTTTTAAGGCAAAGTTAACACAGAAAGAATATGACTACAAGATATTTTATTGTATGTCAGAAATATATTGAGAATATAATGGAATATAATGGAAAAGGTTATTAAAATAGTATCCACGATTAGACAAATTATAAGATAGTTCATTCAGAGCATACCTACAAAAACCCAAATCACTTATTTTACAAAATATATATGATGAATTTAATAGTTCATTTTAGCTACACACACACACATTTATTTAAAGATTTAAAAAGTGAAGTCAGTTACACTTTACCAAAATAAAGATCTCCCCAATTTATTTATACTTCATTGTTAGGCTGTTTTGGAGATGAACCTGGGCACAGTCTCTACCTTTTCAGTCTTACTTCCCAGATAAAAACTGTGAATATTCACAGCTCTTAAATCAAGCTCCAAACCTATTCATCCCCATGCACCTGCTCACACCATTCTATCCATATAGAATACCTTGTCTTCATAAAAAGTACTAGAGATAAGATGCATTCAGCAGTAAGATAACACACGTTCCAGTTACAAAAGGCTCCTGGAATTGCAATCTATTGTAAATTATAAAATAGTAGGTTCAACAATTTCAAACATAACTCATAACACTGAGTTGGTAAAGAAAGTACGAGACAAAAGGCACTTTAAAAAGAATTTGCAACAAACTACTGAAACAGGACAAAGAGCTGAAAGTGAAGCATAATTCTTTACCTGGAAAACCAAGGTAATGGGTTAACCATCAAGACAGTGGGAGGGTTCTGAATTGTGAGGCTCAAGAACATTAATCTGTGATAACAAAGTTGTCCATTCACTAGTCAAGAATAGTTGGAAGATTAGAGAAGTTAAAAGAAGCTAACTTTTTAAAGCAATGGACAAACATTGCAGGTTGAACTGTGTTCCCACAAAAAAGATATGTTGAAGTCCTAACCCCAGTACCTGTGAATGTGACCTTATTTGGAAACAGAGATTTTGCACATGGAATCAAATTAAAAGGAGGTCATCCTGGATTAGGGTCGGCCCTTAATCCAAAGACTGGTACCCTCATAAAGAGAAAGATAAGACAAGTGGATAAGAGAAAGAGGAGACACACAGGGAAGAAGGCCACATTGAAGACAGGAAGAGATTAGATTCATGCTGCCACAAACCAAGGAACTCTAAGGCTTGCCAGCAGCCACCAGAGCTAGAAGAGGCAAGGAAGGATCCTTCCCTAGAAACTTATGGGAGAGCATGGCCCTGCCCACACCTTATTTCAGACTTCTAGGTTCCGGAACTGTGAGAATATTCTGTTGTCTTAAGCCACTTGGCTTATGGTACCTTGTATATGGCAGCTTTGAAAAACTAACACAAGTAAGATTTCATATAACATGTAGACCAGTAAATTCTGTATTTGCTAGATATTAAGATATGTACCATTCCTGAAATCAACCCAAATGCCAAAATGACTTTAAGTCAGCCTTCAGAGAATTTAGTGGCATACCAAATAACTGAGCCATGAAAAGAAAGAACTTTTGTTCAACTCTACCAATTTTCTTCTAGCGCTAGATATACTTCACCCTAAGTTTAAATAAATGAATATTTGGTTTTAGCAAAATAAAAAGTTACTATGCCATCAGTTTACATCAAAGTTTAATAAATAAGCATGGTTTAGAAAATGGAAATATTGTTAAGTAAAAAATCTGTTTCACTTTCATGTCTCACATAGCTATTACGGGTTGAACTGTATCCCCCTCCAAATTCATATGCTTAAGTCCTAACTCTCAGGGCGTCAGAATGTGACCTTATTTAGAGATAAGGTTTTGCAGAGGTAATTAAGTGAGGATGAAGTCATTAGAGTGGGCCCTAATCCAATATATCTGGTATCCTTATAAAAGGGGAAAATTAAGAGACAGACATGCATACAGGGAGAACTCCAGGTGAACATGAAATTGGCCATCTACAAGCCAGAGCAAAAGGCCTGGAACACACCCTTCCCTCACGGCCCTCAGAAGGAACCAACTCGGCCAACACCTTGATTTCAGACTTCTGACCTCCAAAACTGTGAGCCAATAAATTCGATGCTCAAGCCACTCAGTTTGCGGTATTTTATTACAGCAGTCCTAGTAAACTAATACAACAGCAAATACTAAATGCAAGTTCCCCACGGCACAAATTCTGGTTTCATGGATATAATGCAAAATATAGTAGAAAACCAGAAGACCTACCCCAGGAATACCCTGTGCTTATCTATTCCTTATCTGCCAGTATGATTCTTTCAGAATGCATTCAACCAATATTTGAGCATCTACTATATTCCAGATTTTATCTTCCTTAATGCTCATAACTGTATGAGGTAGGTATCAACATCTATAGGTTACAAATAGGAAATCAGAAAGATAAAAGTAATCTGTCCAAGGTCACACAACTAGAAGTGGTGGATCCACTTAAGAGCCTGTGCTCTTAACAGTTTCTATACTGTACTGCCTTCCTGAGATGGCTTTTTTTTTTTTGAATAAGCTGAACTGTTTAATATGGAGAGTAGAGCAACACAGTCAAAATATTTCACAGCTGCCCAAAGATTATACTCTTGTTACCAAGCTCTCCAACAAGTCAGATGGTAGAGAATGGAGAAGTGACACCCTGCCTGAGAACCTGTCATATTACAAAAGTTCCCACTTCTAGAAAGTGTCTTCTTTTCCTATTGTAGGTTACTCTGAGCTCTAAAATATCCCTAAGAATACAAGAACATCATGAAAGGAAAAATGAGAAGCTTTTGTTAGGCTATTAGATTGCCCCCACAAAAAGTTACTGGTGAATTCTCAGCACACCTGACAACAAACAAGAGCTGTATGGAGCTCAGCCACTGAAAAAAGGGGGAGAGAACCTCATTACTTTACAAAATCACAGCCAAATGACAACCGCTGTTTAGGATGTCTTAAAGCTTCCCTATCCACTGTGCACTGTGAGTTTCAATGTGTAACAACGAAAGACTCCCAAAACTAACAAGGAAAATAATAGAAGCATTTATATGTGAACTTTCACAAAACTCTAGCAGCAAATCCATACTTAAAGCAAGTTTCAGTTTTGAAGCTACAACCCATTTTTACTTTGCAGAAATAAGGTGGGAATCCTTTGCTTTATTATAATCTGGGCATGCAGAGGAAAAAGTCCAGTTAATTCTCCCCTCTACAAATTAAAACACTCGTTTTGGGATTATGGTGATCTGGTACTGGATGATTTCAGATTTTTAAATTTAAAAATATACTGTGTAGGTTTTAAAATCCAGAGGAAAAAATATCTGATTTATAATAAAGAGGTTAAAAAGAACTAGAATTTCAGAATCTTGCCACTCAGTATCTTTAATTTTAGCACGCCTCCTAACACCGTGCAATTTATCGAATTCTGAGTCCTGCTGAATCAAAATCTGGGGGAAACGAAAGGTTGGGCATCTAGGATTTCACATTTATAATCACTGCTCAGGTAATTTGTACAGTTTTTATTTTACATAAAAATCACATCTTTCCATATACTTAACACAGGTATGCAAATTATATATCTCAATACAGCTCTTTTTAAAAATCAATTATTTCCATCAGTATACTTACTGTGACCTTAGTAAGTATTTGTACTACTGAGGTCACAGTTTAAAACCCTACTGCTACCCTACTGTCCACAAGGAAAACCTGGATATTGAAAAAAGATAAAGGTGGGGTTTTCTGCAGAGTTCTAGCTAAGTTCTTTTAAAAAAAAACAAAAACAAAAAAACATCAACACATCCAAATCCAATTTGTGCTTAAACGAGCTAAGGCACTGTAGTGAGGAAAATAAACCCTTAAATCAGAAGATACTAATTTGTCACCATTACAAACATAAAGAATCCACCATAGACAATGACTAGGATCTTTCTCAGTGAACCAGATGTTTGAGTTATTTTTAATTAAAAATTCTCTGAATATTTCAAAAGTAGGATATGAGTTATTTCAGGCAAAATTCAAAACAGCATTAAAATTCCCTGACTTAAATTTTAACAAATTCTTATTTCCTTATTAGTCACAGAACAACAAAAGGGTTAAATCTGGGGTGTTTGTAACTTCCGAAATTACTTTCAGAACAAATACATTCAATATACCAACGGCATTGATTCTTCTTACAGATTTCACAACACCCACGTCTATGCCATATGTTGAAGATTTTCATTTGAATTGAGATGATTAAACTTCCTGATTAAACAGTAAAGGGAAAGATAGGGAACACTCTCACTATGTATCTAAACAGAATATATATTTAATTTCTCTATCCAAAGTTTGAAGATAGGAAAATATAACACAGGACTTTCTGAGTGGGTCTAGCTAAGTACAAAGTTTAATTTAAAAAACATTAAGCTACTAATTTAAACCTTCAAGGTTCAGTGCTTGACATAGTCTCCCCAAAACTTCCAGCTAAAGCATAAAGACTCTAAACATTTTGTATTCACTTGGGTAACACAATGTTAAAAGCCTAAGACTTCTTTAAATTAGGTATTCTTTTAATTTATTATACACATTATGGTCACAGCATGCACAACTGACTTTTATGTTAATCAAAACTCTTAAGAAGGCAATCTAATCTTCTCTAATATCTTTTTTAATGAATCATAAGCCAAAATCTGATGCTGAAGATTTTGAAATTTGAAGATTTCAATGTATTACTATATCTTCCTCAAGTTCAAAGGTAAGACTTATAACAACGAATGCATGGGAGAAATAAAGAACAGGGCAACTTTCTGTGGCATTTATACACAAAGGGAGAACCTGGAAATCTATACACACTTGTAGTATTCATGTTATTACTACAACTACAAAAAGAAACTATTCACTCTTGAAAATTAAAACGGAACAAGAGAAAATCATCTCACTTTTGTGTAAATACTCAGATTCTTTAGAAAGGTTGAACACAGTGAAATTTTAGATTTAAAAAATTAAGAATGGTGGAATCAACGGCCATTCCAGCAAAAGCTCTGCAGCCAGACCACACTTAACTGTTACTCACCCCTCCCTAATGTTCTTGAAACCACTGGATAGAAAGCTTTTAAAATTTTTCAGCCCTTAACCGGCATGTTGTTGTACCCTATCAGGGCAGGCAGCAAAAAGAGCAGCAATATTTCTTTGCTGCTGAAAAGAGAATAGAGGCCGTCTACTCCATGTCACTGAGTAAACACGCAGAAAGCAATGGATAGGGAAGGGAAAAAAGAGGAGTATCAGCTGTGTGGGGGGAGAATGTGGTGCTCAACACTCAGAGGGCTAACTGATGCTCTCAGGTGACAGCTCCAGTCTCTAAATGCCCCCTCAGGTCTTTGTTTGAAGTAAAGCAGTTCCTCAGCAAGTTTACATAAGCCCTGTATCTGCCACGAGCATTCAGTTCTTCCACAAATACACGTAACAGTGAGACTCAAAGAAGACAGCACGGGATGATAAGTTACTAATAGTTTAGTTCTATATGAAAGTTGTAGATTACATGTGTGGAGCTTCCCTAATTTCTACCCGCACATTGCACAATTTAGCTTGTCTACCCCGGAATTACAGAAGAGTTTACATCCTCTCAACCAAGTATAATTTGACAATCTCTCCCCTCAGCTAGGAAGCTGTGACAAGTTAATGACATAAGTACAGGACAGTACATACCACAATTAAGACATACAATCATCTTTAAGGTTTTAAAGTAAGATTTTTTTCCCTAACACTTCATAAACTATCATTGTCAAAAGCCTCACATCAAACAGTAAGAGACTGTCCAGCTTCTTTTCCTTGCTACATTGAAACGCTTCCAGCGCTTCTATAAATAAATGGACTGTCGTGAGTCTTACCTAGTTCTTGTCGTGCAAGCATTTGTTTTAACAATGTTCCACCTGCTCCCTCTGCCGATTCCATTCTTAAATGAACACGTTCCTCGAGGATCTGCCTCAGCATCTTTCCTCTCTTTACAACCTATCCTTTAGTAATTTCATCCACTGTTATTCCTACAAATGTACCCTGAAAGTCCTGTAAGGCACCACACACTTAACATACCCTACAACGGATGCACCTGCCATCTCAAGTCTCCCAAACAGCTCATTCTCCAGAAAGTCCCTGTATCATACCAGAGCAGTTCACCCAAATGATCAAGCCTGAAATCTGGGAGTGAATCCTGACTCCTTCTCCCTCAACGCCTCGTCCAATTAATCCTATGAATTGTACTTTCTCAACAATATTCAGATTTGTACACTGCAATCTATCCCACTACTATCATCCAAGTCCCAAAGCCCACCACTCAGACTACTGTATTCTAATAACCTCTAACTGCTCTCCCTCCAACCTCTCTCATGTGTTTCCATAGCAACCTGTGTTTCTCCTTTAGTAATCTGAGTCACTCTACAAATATACACCGAATGTGTACCATGAGCCACCTACTGTATCAAAAACTATATATACGTTGGCAAAGAAAACAGACATTAGGTGCTTGTAATTAGTCTGCTGAGGAAGATAAGTGTCTGGTCAGCACTTGTCTTCCTCCCCAGATTAAGCTTCATGAGAGCAGAGAAGATGGCCGGGGTGATGCCCACGTGTCTAGTATGAGGTACTGCTGTGGCCTCAGTGCCTGTAATAGCTGGCACATACTAGGCGTTGATAAGTATGTGTTGCTTAAAAGACAGAATTACCAAATATATATATGGCCTTAAAGTCGTCACGCTCTCCAGCACCAATGACTTACTCCCGCCAGCTGTTGGTTACTGCCACCTGCGTGACTCAACTTAACTTCCCCAACCCGCACTCTCACCTCTGGTAACTACTCAGGCGGAGGACGCCATCTTCCACTCACCTTTTCCTTGCAGTCTCTCTGTGAACCCCACAGCACTGTCTCAGGGGGCCTGCATTTCCTTCTTTGTGTGATAGCCATCTACACAAGGTTCTATAGACTGGATAAACTTTTTAAAGCTAGGCACTGCTTTATTCATCTCCATATTCCCCACCTATCACTGCCTTGCACATGCAGGCACTAAAATAATCTGCTGAGTGAATCAATCCCTAAGAGAAATCCAGCAGGAAGAAAGACTGAAAGAGAATGCTTGTGACTCCAAGAGTATACAGACGGCGCCTATGACCGGAACGACTCCAAGGAGAGACGAGACAGCTCCATTCCTAGAGGTCATTAGAGCAAAAGCGGGTGAGGCACCATCAGCTAAATGGCTTTGGTTTTGCCTCTAGGTTCCTAAGCTTTTGATTCTAAAATATCTTGCATTCTTGTCAGAAGGCACATTCTAATGTCTAAGACCATAAATTTCAAACTTTTTAAAAAGGAGCCAATGTTATTTACCTCCTGAAATTGGATGCAGAATCTTACCGTAAGACAGATTAAAAACAGAGCTGGCCCGGCTGAAGCCGGGTCAGGTCGAGAGGCCTACCTGCTCAGTCTCTTCAGCACCCTCTCCACACAGCAGTCCCTATTATATTTCCATGGAAGACATCCTGAAAACTTAGGTCTAGCAGCTCAAACTTCCCTTGTGCCACCCTCCAATACGGATCAAGAACAACACGTAATGCTCAGGAACTCCCAATGAGAATCCTGTGCCAGGGGGTGGAGCTTTAGTAAAGGTCATACAAATAGAACTGACCTGGGGCAGTTTCTTTCCTCAATCTCCTGGACCTGAGCTGTTCCATTTCGTAAAGATGGCACAGTAAGACAAACCTGGGGCAGCTTCCCAAAGGTGCTCCCATCCTTGGAAGACCAAGTGATGAAGCAGGATGGAACCAAGGGAAAAGGTAGCATGGAGCAGACAAATTATTTAAGTCTGTTTCTGATCTGGGCTGTGAACTGAAAAAGAAACTGGACCCCTGAAGTTCACATCGTCCAGCCAGCTAAGAGAATGGGAAAACCCCACAGGAACTTAGACCCAAAATTCTAGCTATTACACATCTGCCTGGACTACCCTCCTCTGTAGATGCCCTTCTGGAACCAGCTGCAGCAAAGGGTAACAATCCAAGAAGCAATTCTAATTCTGATTCTAATCACATGTTCATAAAGCATTTCTACCTCTAAAGCACAATTACATAAATTCTACTGTATCTACATTTCCCTGAGAAGTATTATCATTTTCCATTTAACGGATCAAATAGTTAATAAAAATACTTATAAGTAAGTTCAAAAAACAATTTATGTCAGATGTCATAAACGGACCACTCCTTTCAACTTCCACGCCAGTCCTTTAGCCTGGCCAGTACCTTTTGCCATTTACGAGGCCCCAGGAATTGACCACAGCAAACTTGAACATCTTATATTTCATTTTCCCTACCCAGCGGGAGTGAGATCCATTTAAAGTTAAGTGCAACCACAGCCCACAGAACTTTGTAGCAATTTGCCAAGATAGCTGTTCAAAAAGCCGATTAAATAGCAGGGGTGTGAAGAACACTTAGAATTATCCAGAAACGTACTGGATACAGTACAGCAGAAATACCCTGGAGGTCTGGTAATGAACTCACCAACTAAGAATAAAACCAAACATAATGGCATTGAGGGGAATGAAAGTCCTCTTCAAGACTGCAGAGCAAAAGGTTTAATGCCCATTTTTTAGAATATGGCAAACTTGATGCAGAGGTACAATGACAAAAACCTGAGTAGTGATTCCTTCTCTAATGAAAATTAGAATCATGCTATCTAATAATACCTAAAGTTAGCAAGCAGTAAATAAAAATGCAGAAGGGAGGATATGACAGCCTATACAGAAAGAGGAAAATGAATAGTAGCTCCTGCTTGACTTCGAGCATATGCGAAAGCAGGCTCATTTCAAGAGTGGAATAAACCTGGCAAATACAAATGATGAAAGAATTTTGACAGGTTTGACATATTAATCATAGGAGGAATTGCCAACATTCACTTTGTGATCATACTTCCCTAGAATTGTGTTCATTCTACAATACACAATCATTCAGGGAAAAAAAACAAAACAAAACAAGCCTACAAACTCCCAATAAACCAAACCCAAAGTGATTCATCTCAACCTTTCAGGTTTTCACAACTGAAACCACCACTTAATAAATCAGAAATCATTTCTTCCTCCTTTCAGAATAAAACACCAATGATAAGCATTTGCTATCACCTGACAGCAATAGCAATCAGAGAGTAAAGGCACTGTGCTCCTAAGCCATATATATACATACACATACAATCAACACTATCTGATCAGTTACCCAAAATTCTTTTCTATGGGCTAAAGGAAGAACCAGTTCAGGGCAATATTTTGTTTCATTTAGGTTGTGGAAAGAATTATGAAAATGTTGAAAAAATTATGGTAAAGTTGTAAAAAACAAAAAACTTAAGCAATTCTTTCTGATTGTGGATTATACGCTAACTGTAGAAACTCTGGAAGACACAAATTATAGAAAAGAAAATAAAAACAGTTCATAATCCCAGTGCTTTCATAAGTATTTTAAATGGGTGCATGACATTTTGTTGCAAGGATGTTCTATATTCAAATATTCAAATATTCTATGTTTGCACCACTTCCCCATTATTGAATATTAAAGTTTCTGGGTTTTTACTATTTTATAAATATTATGGTGACAGACACCTCAGGGCAGACATCCTAGTGCAGTTTATGTTTTTAATCATTTCTTAAGAATTCCCCAAAGTGAAATTGCTGGGTCAATGAGTAAAAGCATTATCAGAGCACTTGATAAAATATTGCCAAATTACCTTCCAAGAGTTGTACCAATTTAAACTTCTGCCTTTTCTACTGCACCTCACCACCACCTTTGCCTATTACTGTTAAAAAGTCTTCAGTAATGCAGTAAACCAAAAATGATTTCAGCTTTTAATTAGCATTTCTTTAGTAGTAAAATTGAACCATCTCCCCCCAAATCTTTATCAACCATTTGCACTTAGACTTTGACAAGCATAGGTGTGTGCTTTAACCACAGAGGGTTGGTGGTATTTTGCTTTCCGATTTGTATAAATACTGCAAATACTGATCTTTTATTTGATGTTAACTTTGAATCCTTCTTCAAATCTTTAGCCACAGATTTTTATAATACTTCTATACCATACCTTTCCATCCCCCATAAAGGTAGTATGAAGTATGCAGTTGTGAATACCCACCCAGTATTCAGATGACCTGGGGTCATTCCATACCTAAGTTGAACTATATAATAGGTAAGATGTGGCTTTCTCCTAAGAACTAGTGCTTTCACTCGACTCGGGGGTGGAGGTGGGGGGGAAAGGGCCTCTGTTTCCCAAAACACAGTTTCCTTTCCTTTTAGAGAGGTACGTGTGGGTGGGGGAGGGGACAATACTGAAAATCGCATCCTAGGAAACCAGAGAAAGATGGCGGCAGCTGTTTTTCTTTGAAGTTGCCCACCCCAAATTACCCGAAGTGGGAGTCCAGGCAGATGGAGTTTCCCGAGAAAGCGGGGCTTCCTCCACCCACCTGCCCCTCTACTCAGGTGGTAATAGCTTTAGGAGGTGCTTAGAACTGTACCAAACTCCCGAGATGGAAGTGAGGTAATGGGGGGCGGGGGGGACCTTCTCACTCTGGCTCCCCAAAGAAGCTGGACAGGGTCAGGCAAGACCCCACCCTGACCCAACAGATCACTGCTGACGAGGTCAGGCCTGTAGTCTGCTTGGACCTCCAGGTTGAGAAAGTAATCTCTGGGGAGCAGATTGTAGGGACCCTGGATGGGAAAGCAGGCCAGGCTGTGGCCACAGCTTGGTCTATAACATTTAATATTTAGACCAGTGGTTCTCAACCCAGGGACAATCCCCCCCACCATTTCTGGTTGTCACAGCTTTAGGGGACAGGGAGGATTACTACTAGCTTCTAGTGGGCAGAGGCCAGAGAAGCTGCGAAATATCCTACGTAGCACAGGAAAGCCCTAGAGCTCCCGAACAAAAAGTGATCCAGGCCGAGTCACTGAGAGCAAAAACTGAGAAACCCGCATTTAGACTAAGATTTGCGGGCCTCCATTTGGATTCTTGTATCAGATCTTGCAAATATTTCAGGCAGGTCTGCTAAGAATCTAATCATAAACTATAAAACTTTTTATAACACTGTTTTTATGGGGAAAAAAGTTATTTCAGGTTATAGTATCCAAAGAATAACTTCTCTGACTCCAGTTAGAATTCATTCTTTTATTCAACATTTACCAAGTACCTATCATGTGATCAGGCATAGCGCTAAGCAAAAGTGACAGTGTTAAAGGAAACTGATAGGATCTGAGGACTGCAGATTCAATTCCTGCCTGGCTCAGAGCAGTACAGTGTGAAAAAAGAACTGGGACTGTGAAGTCACACCTACCCACTTCCAATCCCAGCTCCACCACTTACTGTCATTAGGCATGCTACTTTACTTCCCTGAACCAATCTCTTCATTTCTATAATTGGTCAAATAGGACCTTCCTCAATGTCGGAGACAACTAAGTAAGATCATTCCTGTAAAGCACGAAGTATATTGCCTCGCACACAATCAATATCCAATAATCAATTTCTATTATTAAGAGCAAATTTTAAGTTTTTAAGTAACCACTAAGTTGGAAACTGCTAATATGCCTACAAAATAGCCACTAACTGGGACTGTGACAGCTGGAACACAATTCTAGTCACGTTAATTGCACAGCATCTTACATCCTTCAAATTCTGGCTCCTTTCTCCTTCTCCAGCCTCATCTCCCATGACCTACATCATCTTTAATGCAGCCCCGTGTCCTCATGAGTGGGGACAGATTGAAAGATGAGATCTGGTAGTAACCAAAACATGTCAGGCCAAAGGTCGCTGTGAGAAAGAAAACTCTTCAGCTATAACCCTGGCAGTGTACATAGGTGCTGGGTGGGAGAGGGAGAAAAGGGGGTGAGGGGCAGGGAGGGAGAGAGAATGAACAAACACAAAAGGTTCACAAGCCAGTAACAGGTCAAGTTTACTTGTCATGTGTTTCTAAATGAAAACACTTGCACCAGCATTCATCCCTCACTTCACAATTCACCTATATTCTGCAACTATTTCATAAGAATGGATTGAAAAATAAGTCAAATATAATCAACCTCATCAACGGAAAAAATCCACACACAGATGGACCACATTACCACAGCCTAACAAATGCGGCCAGATATCAATGCCAACATCTAAATGAGAAAAGAAAGCATTACCCACAAATAATTACTGAAAGTATAGTTTAACAGCAAAGAATGGTTAATAGTTGCAGTTTCCCTTAGCCAATATACAATGTTTTCATATATAATAAAAGGGCATATTTTATTGGACCTGCTTTGAGACAAGTTATCTGTCAGCTAACGAGTCCCTTTCATAGAAGTAGTTTACTAAAAAGTTTACATCTATACCTATATAACCAAGCATCTACCTAGCATACCACTGGAATCCCCGGCAATCTCTGCTCAGATTCCTGTGACAAGACAGAAGCAAAGGCAAACATGTTAAATATTCTTTTAAGTTCACATGTCTGATGTAAGTTTTGGCCACGCTCACTTTTGCCTTAGTGTTACTCCAGGGAAAATTTTTAAAAAAGATAAACTATTATCAACTTAGCTACGGAAAAATAAACAGTATCTATGCTCAGTGTGATTATGGATAGGAACCCTAACCCAAACCCTAATCCCAGGTCTGTGTTCAAGTCCTGCTTCTACTCCACCTGTGACCTTAGCCGAGTTACTGAAACTCACCGAGTCTCAGTCTCCTGATACGCAAAATAAAATAAAACGATTGGATTGAGAAGCTTTAACGTTTCTTCCACTCAAATTCTGATACAGAGTTTGGAAAATCTTCACAATCAAAATGTTTCTTAATGATCCTTTGGGTGTAGGAGGATGAAATGAAGGCCTTTAGAGAAATGATGTGACAAATTACCGGTTTGTAGATTTGAAAAGATCGTTTAGTGAAACAGTCTTGAAATCTGTGCTTAGTGATTATTGCAAACTACTGCCTGAAAATATACAGTGACATGACCACAGAACTGTTCCTGTGTCGCAGCAACTTCCTGTCACACATCCTTCCAGGTAGCTGTTTTCTGAAAAAGAGTCTATGGCTCTCCTAAGTAAGTCCAATGACGTGACTATTAACATTCATGAGATATGCCATCATTCAGCCTTCAGGGGTGTACTATGCTCCACTGGATTTTACTTACCAATTCCAGTTTCAATGACTGAGGGTATCAATATTCCAAATAAGCAACAAAACAGCAAGAGTAGAATAATTCTATGGCTTGGAATAAGGGTCACTCTTTATAGAGTCTGAGAAGACCCTAGTGATCATCTCCAACACTTTCATTTTACAGAAAAGCATTACATTTATTTCACTAAATGCTTAAGGATTAACTGGCTGAGCATGTACATGAGCCTCCTAACTCATCTGACATTAGAAAGAAAAAAAGCTTCGCTTACTGGCGGGGCACGGGGGGTGTTCCTTCCTAAAAAATCCCTAAAGAAAATAATAATGTTCCTGGAAATTACTTATTCTACATGCAGAATTTCTGGGAAGTACTAACATCCATACACGATCACAGCTATTTTGGTGGTTCTGGTCACAAAAGAAGAGAAAAAGGCAATTATGAACACAATTGACTTCACACGTGTACCACCAATCGGTACCACACGTTTAAGCAATCACAGAAACTGTACCATAATAAATATTAACAGCAATGATAGATAACTCAAATATTTCACTTGCCCTCCAGTCAGGTCACGGATACTAACTATGCAAAGTACACCATGGCTCATCCTTGTGTCGTTCTGCATTGTAAATCACACAATTAAGGGGAAAAAAAAGTCCTCTACCCACTCTATGCGCCTATATAACCTTAGAACATAACTAAAAAAACTCTGTTTAATTGCCATTTTACCAATAAAGTCCACTTGAAGCCTTAACTTTCAAGAAAGGTGTTCCTCCCCCACCCCCTTTGCTTTCTAAGAAAGTAAAAGATTAGCACAGTGCTAATTTACTTGTTAACATAAATATAAATTTAGGAACAATAAATTGACAATTAATACTGATGATGATATTCCTCCAGTCTAGAAGAATAAAATTAAAATATAAACTGCTGACATACATACGAGATACAAAAATCCAAGAACATCAAGTTTAGGACACACAGGACTGGGTTAAGGGAACAAAATCCACCTTACCCATACATATATGAGGAGTTATTAGTAATCTTTACATCAAGATTGTTTAAAAATTTGTAACAGCGTTACATAAACCTTTCTAGTATCAGGAAATAATTCCTCTTTATCCACCACTGGACAAAAAATGCATTTGAGGCTGACCTGGAAATCCAATGTCCCATGTGTCTACAAAAATAAGGACAATTAGGAAAAATTATGAATTCTAAGAAATATGAACTAATTGGAAACATACAGACAAGTGTTTCAAGATTCTACAACATGAAACGCTTGCAAGAGCCCTACTTGAAAAGAATCTCGAATCAATCATCACCATGCTTGCTCTACGTCCAAAATCAGGAGCTTCCCTAGTCTGCACATATCCAGATAGGTCACCGGGTTTAAAGTCACATGGTGAGTCTCTGGGTCGTTTTAAAATTTGTCGTTGGTAGTGTTATAGTATCCTGTTTGTCCAAAACGCCTGCACTATCCAGCAATTTTCAAACTTCAGGGTCCCTCAGTAACTGGCAGGACACGCAGATTCCAGGGCCCACGCTCCAGAATCTTATTCAACGCGTCTTATTCAAATTGCCTACACCTGCAATTTCAATCAACTGCCACTGGAATCAGCTGTCAGATCCAGTTGGATCTGAAGCCGGTGGGTCCAACAAGTTCCCCAACGAGCACCTGCTTCAACCCCCGGGACGTGTCACGGAGAAAAGTCAGGGCAGCTGGGACTTCGGGCGCCGCGGGGAAGGGCTCTGGGCCAGGCCGGAGCGTCCCACCAGGAGATGCCTGGTCGTCGAGCAAGTGAGGAGGCAATGGCGATGGGACGGAGCTATTTTCAGCATTTCCATACAGTGCCATTTAGCTCTGCTGGAGAAAGAGCTGGACTTCCAAGTCCCACGGGTCAAGCTTACTAGCAGCTCTGCCACTTACTAGCCGTGCGTCCTTAGCGCTCGGACCTCGGTTTCCCCGTCTCTACAACGGGCTCCCACGCCACCCCACCGTGAAAGCCTAAGACCAAACGAAACTAACTCGGCCGGTCGCCGGCACTTCCTGGCTCTCCCCGGCCAGGCCCGCCTGCCCCACCGCCCCGCCGGACGGCGACACCTGAGTGCGCGCCCAGCGGGCCGCCGCCTCCCAACGCTCCCCGCCCGATCCGACCCTCGGCCGGCCACTCACGGGTAGGCATGGTGACCCCGAGCCGCGCTAGCCGCCGGGCCGAGGCTCAGCGGGGCCTCGCCAGGCGCGCCGACGGCACCATGACGGACGGGCCGGGGAGACCGGGACGAGGCGAAGGGCGAAGGGCGAAGGGCAGAGAGCGCCGACACGAACCCCGCGGCTCACGCAAAGGAAGCTGGCGACAGGAGCTGCAGCCGGCCCAGCTCCGCGCCAGACGACACTTGGGCGTCCGCACGCCCTGACGTCAGCACGTCACCGACGTCTCGGCCCCGCCTCCACAGGAGGCCGCGCTCCGGGCAGGGAGGGGCTGCTTGCTGGGGCTTGGGGAAGTTGGAGAGGACAGGGGCCGCGCATAAGGGCGACTTCGGGCTTCGTTTTATTGTCAAACCCTCCTGATTTGAGTCATATTCATTTTCATGAACGCTTATGCGAGGTGCATTAGCAATATTTGTTTCTTGCAACTGCACCCGTTTATGAGGTTGTGAGGCTACGCGTGACGGCCTTGAGTGTATCGTGTACCTGTAGGCTTTTTCTTTTATAAGCTCTTGAACTTGCATGTGTTCTGTATTCTCTGAAAGCGTGATTTATTTGAGACACACGGAGGTCATCAGGGGCGACGGCTGCGCTTGTTCTGAGAGGACAGCAAATGTAATTTCCTCTTGCTCTGCTGGTGACTCAGAGAGATTTCACACCTCAGGAGTCAGTTTCCTCCAGAGAGGGCGGTTCTATCCACTTGACTGAGTCACTTTTCTTGACTCTCTGAATGTGATTGATAATTGATGTATCTAATGGTCACCTAAGCGAATACTTGGAGCCCAGAGCCTTCAGCAACCCACATATGCTTAGCTAGTCCCTGTGGGCTGTGGACAGCCAGTATGGAGAACTCGAAGGAAGCCACAGAGGTCTCAACCGGTGTTTCTCAAAGTGGCTTAAGATCCTCTTGTGCCTGAATCACCTGGGAACCTGTTAATCAGATTCCTGCCTTCCTAGCTAAACCCCGATGGATCACACTTGAGGGTGATTCAAATACCTATTTAAGTTTGAGATCCTTTGTCCTAGTGCCAACATTCTGGTTAAGAAATGATATTGTGCAGTACTGAAAGGAGAAGAAAAAGAAGGTGAAGATAAGAGGGGGGAGGGCTTGAGGGAAACTATCTTGAGGTGGACTTGTAAGAAAGCAGAATTTGAATTAGCAAAGACCTGGAGAGCTCTTAAAGAGGCTGTGGGAGGGTGGAGGGCAATTTAGAGTGAGTCAGGGAAGTGTGTACAAATGGTATGTTGGAGGCTGTCTCTTGCTTAAGGGTATAAGGGGCAGATTACCAAATACTTGGTTTTCTTTCAATGCATTGTTGCATATTTTTATCATCTATAACATCTTTCCTGGTCCCAGTTTTCTTCCCCAGACTTTCACAACATCTTGATTTGCCTCTACTGTAGCACTTTTCCCACTGAATCTTAAGTAAACTGTCATACGTGCTTGTATTCTACCACTGGGCTGTACACATTTCAGAAAATGACAAAAACCATATTCTGTTCATATTTCTGTATTCCTGCCTGGCACACAGTAGGGGGACTAGAGCATGTTAACTTAATAACTATGTAAATAAAGTACATATTTATTGACTGGATGTAAAAACAAAACAAAACACGTACAATGGAACTAGTTAATGAACAACTTTACGTGCAAGCTTGGAATATGTCCTTTAAGAAACCACTCTAGGTTCTTCATAAGGACAGTAGCGTTGAATTATCAGCAACAGGGTTCTATGGAGCCGACAGCATGACAGACAATCCATGGAGGGAAGACCTCGATTTTGATACAGAAGGGAGTGTTAGGTGCATAGTATTGGTGGCTGTGGAAAAGAAAAGGGCTGAATCTTACTGCAGAAGAAGACTCCCTGGGATTTGCTGGCTGCTGACTTGGGAGCAAAAGCGAGGCATCTGTTAGTTACGTAACACCAAGTTTACGGAATAAGGAAACGGATGCGCTGGAAGAGCAGTAGGCAACTTGGGAAGGAAAGCTGCTTTAGGGAGGAGATGTGAAGAGAGGGTATGAGTTTCTCTTTTATGTATTAGGCTTGAGGTGATGTCCAAGAGAAACATCCGAGAGAATAGATCTGAAGGCAGCTGGGCATACCAGGCTGAAGGCAGGTAGAGGGATCTCAAGAAGAGAGATTTGGGAGCCTTCGGCCCTGGGACAAAAGCTGAAGGCAAGAGTCAGAGAAAGCCTGCTGAGGGAGGGTGTGGGGCCCAAATGACAGAGATAGAGGAGATCCAGAGGGCACAGTGCCCAGGAAGGCAAAGGAGGATACGGATGCCGAATGACAGACATCTCTGCTTACGTTGTTCAAAAAAGATGCAAATCCCAGAGGCCCTGAGATAGTTTGGCCCATAATGGGTTTGGTTTTTTCATTGTTTTTTTTTTTTTTAATCCCCTTGGCCTTTTGGTTTTGTACAGTTGCCAGAAATAAAATCAGCATCCAAAGATCCTGAGGAAGGAAGGAAGGACAAGGTCAGGAATAATAATATCCTGATGATTGGATCACATGTACCACACCTAAGTGTTTTCCTAATTAGTACACGTAGGCTTTTGGTAACACAGTTACCGTACAGACCCCCTTCCGCTGTCAAATCCTCCGGATCAAGTTCCGCCTCTGTATCACCCCTCCCCTCACCCCCAATTTCTAGAGGACTGATTCTGCCACCACCTTCTTAGTACTTAGGCTAAGAGTGTTTGCTTCTCCTGGACCTCGGTTGTTTTTCTTTTTGTTTTTTTTTTTCCGGCACGCAGGCCTCTCACTGTTGTGGCCCCTCCCTTTGCGGAGCACAGGCTCCAGACGCGCAGGCTCAGCGGCCATGGCTCACGGGCCCAGCCTCTCCGCGACATGTGGGATCTTCCCGGACCGGGACACGAACCTGCGTCCCCTGCATCGGCAGGTGGACTCTCAACCACTGCGCCACCAGGGAAGCCCCAGTGCTCCTCTCTTAAAGCCCAATTTGAACTGGGAGGAATTGGGCTTTATCCATCTCCGTGTCCGCACACTTACCAGCTCTCGTTCGTACACACTGTGTAGGGCCAACACCAAGATGAGCCACTAGATAGATCCCTCTTCCAGAAAGGATGCCTGCCTGATAATATCAGTTAAGATGATGTTAGAAAGATCATTGTCAACATCCTATCAGAGTATTTGCTTTTAGCCCAAATTGCCCAAAATAGCTCTGCTTCATGTTTAGTCCAGTATTTGTTCCAATTTCCAAATCAAACACTGAGACGATTCACTTTTAATTAGCACGCATTTTCGTGTTCAAAGGTATATATATATTATTATTTTGGCTGAGTTGCGTCTTCGTTGCTGTGCGCAGGCTTTCTCTAGTTGCGGCAAGCAGGGGCTACTCTTCCTTGCGGTGCACGGGCTTCTCATTGCAGTGGCTTCTTTTGTAGTGGAGCACGGCCTCTAGGTGTGTGGGCTTCAGTAGTTGTGGCACGCGGGCTCAGTAGTTGTGGCTCAGTAGAGTGCAGATTCAGTAGTTGTAGTGCACAGGCTTAGTTGCTCTGCAGCACGTGGGATCTTCCCGGACCAGGGCTCAAACCCATGTCCCCTGCATTGGCAGGCAGATTCTTAACCACTGCACCACCAAGGAAGTACAGTGTTCAAAGGTATTTGCCAGCAAATTTACAGTTTATAGGAAATAACTGTAAGGTTATTTACTTCTCCCAAAAGCTTATTCCCAAAAGGTCATAATGATGCAAATTGATGCTCTCGTTGCTTAGTTTTCTTTCTCACTAAATATTTATATCAGTAATATGCCCTTCTTGTTTCATTTCTTTCCATTCTATTTCTACCATTGCCTAATAGTGACTCAGGGCTTTCTGGTTCTTATGAGGCATCAAAAGTACAGACTTTGGACTTGGAAAACGTGGGTCTGAATACTGCCTTCCCCCTTACCTGGCCTTTTGACATCTTTGACCTCTCTTAATTTTCCTCAATTTCAAAATCAAGAGACATTCCTGTGTTGTAACATTCTATGAGTCCCCTCAAGGCAGTTCTCAAACTTGACTGAACTTTGGAATCATCAGGGGAGCTTTTAAAAATACCCATGCCCGGGGCTTCCCTGGTGGCGCAGTGGTTGAGGGTCCACCTGCCGATGCAGGGGACACGGGTTCGTGCCCCGGTCCAGGAAGATCCACGTGCCACGGAGTGGCTGGGCCCATGGGCCATGGCCGCTGAGCCTGCGCATCCGGAGCCTGTGCTCCGCAACGGGAGAGGCCACAACAGTGAGAGGCCCGCATACCGCAAAAAAAAAAAACAAAAAAAAACCATGCCTGGTTCCCACTCCCCAGATTCTGATGTAGTTTGGTCTGCATTGTGGCCTGGGTGTGGACCTAATTTAAAAGCTCTCCAGATGTTTCTGTGTGTAACCAAAGTGGAGCTCCATTCTCTTAGAAAAGACTTGAAGTATGATGAGACTCTGATCATACATGTCATACCTCTCATCAGGCCATTTCTGTTGCCATTTAAGCTCATGCATTTGAGATCCCTGCACTCTGCATGCCAGAGTAATTTTCTCACTACCGTCCTAGCCAAAGTAGTTGGAAACACACAAGAACAAGGAAAAGAATGAGCCTCTAATCCAGAAGGTCATTCCTAACCCCTCTCTGTGCCAACTAGGACAGCATGCAAGGCACACGCTCCTGATCATCCCACGAGCCAAATGTCACAGTCATCTGTGCTTTATAAAGAGAATTGCAAATGGATCGGGAGCAAGATCCTGAGCTAATAAGGGTAAGAGTTCCTATTAGGTCAGACAAAACAGCTGGAAGCTCTTCCTTAGAAACACTATCATTTTAAACAATTAGAGGAAAGCATTGACTCTCATTGTTATTTACTAAAATGCTAGCTAGCTTCAGCATTTAACACAGGGTGTAGTGGAGCTGCTAAAAGGAGAGAGAGGAAAAAGCTCCTTAAACACAGGGGCATTCATGGCAGTGAGATCCTTTACAAGGCTTTTAATGACAAATGGAATCGCATCTTATGTATTGGGGTATTCCCTCTACATGGAGCATATTAGGTGCTTAATAAACATTTGAGGAAGAGAGGGAGAAAGACAGGAACAGAGAGGGAAGAAGGGGGAGCATAAACATAAAGGACATAAAGACAAGAATAGATAAATCAAAGTACATGATTCTTTTCCCACATAGGTTATTACAGAATATTGAGTAAAGTTCCCTGTGCTATACTGTAGGTCCTTGTTGCTTATCTATTTTATATATAGTTGTGTGTTTAAGTTAATCCCAAACTCCTAATTTGTCCCCCCCTTCCACATTTCCCCTCTGGTAACCATACGTTTGTTTTCAAAATCTGTGAGTCTCTTTCTGTTTTGTAAATAAGTTCATTTCTATCATTTAAAAACTTAGATTCCACATATAAGGCTGTATTAGAAGAGGCTGTTTGTGGTGTATTGGGAAAATGTCCTCAATTTCTTCCCTGGCTGTGTGCACACTCTTGCAGTTGACTTGGGGACTCTCTTTCTCCAGTCCTAATTCTGGACTGGCCTTGCGACTTGCTTTGGCCAATGGGACAGCAACAAACATTGTGCAAGCAGAGACTTAGAAAATGTGATGAAGCCTGGGCTCCACTGGAGGAGAGAGGCCCCAATCATCCCAACCATCCTAGACGAGGCCATCATAAGTCAGCCAGCCACAACGGACCCACCAGCTCCACAAAGATTCAACAGTGAATCTAGCCAAGACCAGCATAAGAACCGCTCAGCTGAGACCAGCCCAAATTGTCAATGCACAGTGGCATGAGCTAAATAACTTGTTGTTATTTTAAGCCACCAAATTTGAGGGTGGTTAGTTATGAACCCCATAATCCCTATTAATAGTTATCACTATATCTATAGCTAACTAATCCCTGTTGTATAAAATTAATCACGGGGGTATAATTTATCAAGATCTCAGTATGTGCCAAGTACTGTACTGAGTACCTTACCTCCATTTTCTGATAAAATGCTCACAGAACCTCTGAGTAGATAAGTATGAGTATCCCATTGATTTAAGAGAGGAAACTGAAGCTTGGAGAGATTAAATAGGTCTCAAAAGTCATATGTAAGTAATGGCCCTGGAATTTGAACATAGGTCTGTGCATCCCCAAACCCAAGCTCTTAACTACAGAAAATACAGAGTCAGCTGAAGAGCAAATCAGAGCCCAGTAGGAGATGCATATTTAGACCCTGTGGAGTTAGAGACAGTGAAGGTCTCTTCCAGTTTGTTTTGCAGAAAAAATTGTCAAGCCCTCCAGGGGAAGAATCGTGTTTTCCATCTGTTTCAATGATCTTAAAGGAAGCCAAGGGGTTTTGTACTGATTCTCTTTTTGTAGGATGGAAGCTGAATGACAGTCACCATGTAGTCTCCTCTCACTTCAGAAGAAGATAGAAGTAAGAAATTGTGATGATTGGCTATTGTTTTCAAATAAGTTCTACGTATGTCAGTGTCCATCTTTCTCAGAAAAATGTTTTTTAAAATATTTCATCCAGGGCTTCCCTGGTGGCGCAGTGGTTGAGAGTCCGCCTGCCGATGCAGGGAACACGGGTTCGTGCCCCAGTCCCGGAAGATCCCACGTGCCGCGGAGCGGCTGGGCCCGTGAGCCATGGCCACTGAGCCTGCGCGTGCGGAGCCTGTTGCTCCGCAACGGGAGAGGCCACAACAGTGAGAGGCCCGCGTACCGCAAACAAACAAACAAAAATATTGCATCCAATGGGACATGCAATGCTTACAGAGTTCCTATGAGAAATCTTCAACTATAAATTGTGCCATCATGGTCTTTAATATAGCTAGAGAGGAAGGGAGGGAGAGCGAGGGGGAGGG